>NW_026111106.1:7500-52500 GCF_024679095.1 Eriocheir sinensis | reverse complement strand
ATAAAAGAGGAAGAGGAGCAGAATAACCGAGAAAACTGAGGAGCCGAAAAAACATCACAGAGGAACAAGAAAAAACAAAAAGACTCGTAGGAAAATATGAAGGTAGAGAAAAGGAGAGGCAGAGAGAGGATATATAGAGAGAGTAAGACGAACGATTGCGATACGTGAGGAAAGAGATGAAAAATGGAACATAAAAGATAAAGTTGAGATATAGTGAGAGGAAGAGAAAGAAGAGGAATATATATATAGAGAATGCTTTGCTGGGTTGGAGGAGGAAAAAGGTTTGTACGGAAGTTATGCTAACGGATTAGGAGAAGACGAAGAGAGTGATGATGATGATGATGATGATGACGAGGAGGAGGAGGAGGAGGAGAAAAAGAAGAAGAAGGAGGAGGAGGAGAAACAAGTAATAAGAAAAAAATAGAGTAGGAGAAGAGGAGGAGAAACGAGGAGAAAAAATATAAAATAAAAACAAACTATAATATCAACCAAAAAAATAGATAGATAGATAGATAGACAAATAGATAGATAGATCAGAGGAAGAAAACAATTACAAAATCAAGAAAAGAAAAAAGAAAACCACAGGAGCCAAAACCAAGATAAAAAAAACACTGAAGGACAAAACGAACATGAAAAAAGTAAAGTTAGGGACACTGACAAAGCTTCGCGTGGCCTCAGAGCTCATCTCCGTCACACTTTTCAGGGCAGCCAAAACTGAGAGGGAGTCACTTCATACCCCTTACGGCAGTGTGTGTGTGTGTGTGTGTGTGTGTGTGTGTGTGTGTGTGTGTGTGTGTGTGTGTGTTTTCCCCACACACAAAAAAGTGAACCAGTGACGCCGCTCAGGTGCAACATTTACCTGAGTCAAGGAAGCTGGAGACGATGGCTTTTGGGGTCAATTTCCTTTTTTTTTTTCCGTCCTTCCTTCAGTGTTGTCATTCATCGAGGTATTGGTCGTGATATTCGGGGCCGCCTGTTCCTCGTTAGAATATTTCATTAATTCAGACTGTTTTCTATGTATCTTTTCTACCTTTCCCTCCACAATATTTATCTTAATATTGTCGACTCATCTTCTATTTTCATCAATCGATTTTTTTTTATTCCTTTGTTAGCCTTTTCTATCTCCATATTTACCAAACAAACCCGTGTTGCACCTTTGATAATTAGTTTTTTGTTGTTTGTTTTTGTTTTGTTTTACTTCTGCCCTTTTTCTTCTTCCTTGTCCTGCCGCCATCATTTTCCTGCTTTTCCTTTCTACGTCCATTCCCTCTTTATCTTGCATTTCTATTCTTTCTCTTAGTTTCGCATCTTGAGTCTTTGAGGAACCTAATCCATCCCTCAATATATTTATCCTATTGAATGTATATTTGTACGCATATCATTAGAGCTAAGTACTCACTCTAATGGACACGATCTTTAAGTATTGGATGTATTAGTCTCAATTTCTCCATCCTCCTAAGAATTCTGTTTTTTTTTTTTTTTTATATATATGCATTTTTTTGTTTTGTTTCAGATTCAACTCCTCACTCGTACTCACATCGTTTTACCGTAAGTTTTTCTTCTTCTTTTTTCTTCTTTACCTCATGTACGTACCTCACTTCCTGTCTTCTCTCTGGTCTACTTTTTCCAGTCATCACTTTTTTTTTTTTCTTTTTAGTGTGGCCTCACCCATTCAATTTCCTTATTCGTCTTTTTTTTGCCTCTTTTACCCTCTCCTTCTGGCTTCTCTGTTTGTTTTGTTTATTTTCTTATCATCTCATTGTCAATCTTCTTATATAACCTCACCTTCGGATTTCTGTATTTATTTTTTTGTATTTATTTTTCTGTATTTATTTTTCTGTATTTATTTTTCTGTATTTATTTTTCTGTATTTATTTTTCTGTATTTATTTCTGTATTTATTTTTCTGTATTTATTTTTCTGTATTTATTTCTGTATTTATTTTTCTGTATTTATTTTTCTGTATTTATTTCTGTATTTATTTTTCTGTATTTATTTTTCTGTATTTATTTTTCTGTATTTATTTCTGTATTTATTTTTCTGTATTTATTTCTGTATTTATTTTTCTGTATTTATTTCTGTATTTATTTATCTGTATTTATTTTTCTGTATTTATTTCTGTATTTATTTCTGTATTTATTTCTGTATTTATTTTTCTGTATTTATTTCTGTATTTATTTTTCTGTATTTATTTTTCTGTATATATTTTCTGTATATATTTTTTTCCAGTCATTACATAATTTTCTCCTCCTTTCGCTTTTCTGTTTCCTCTCCTGGTTTTCCTCTTTGTTTCCCAGTTCTGTCACATTTGCTGTCTTCATATTTTTTACAGTCATTTACTGGAGCCTGTCATATTTACTTCTCTCTCTTATTTTTATATTAACTTGCTGTACCTCACACCTCTTTGTCACCTCTATCTAACTATTGTTTAAACATTTTCTGCTTTTATATTGCACCTCTTTCTGAGTCCTCATTCTCGCCACTGTCTTCTTTTTGTTCCCGATACACCACAGCTGCAAAAAGGAGAAAAATCTTAACAAAAACGTTATACGAGTCTGTGGACTACGACGAGGCGGAGGAGGCACAAAAAACTCTTTTTACAAACCACTCGACGTGTGCTGCGTGGACTCTGCTGTCTGCGGAATTCGAACTGATATTAACACCTTTTTTTGTATGTGCGTGAGTCTATATACGTGTGTGTGTGTGTGTGTGTGTGTGTGTGTGTGTGTGTGTGTGTGAAGTGGGAAGGAGAGCAATAGTAGTATGATGAATTAATTTTGAGAAAAAATAATAGTAAGAGAAACCGTGCAGCTTGCGGGGCTTCTGTCTAATGATCTGTGCGTCATGCAGCAATGCTAGAAACAGTTCCTGTGCCTTGACAAGTTCCTGCAGCTCCAGGAACGAAGACAGTTCGTCTTGTTCCTTGAGACTCACTTCCTCCTCCTTCTCCTTCTGCAACTCCTTCCCCTCCTGTGTGACTTGCTCCTCGTCCTTAGATTGCTTCAGTGCCTCCTCTTGTGCCTTCACCAGCTCCTGCAGCTCAAGAAACAAAGACAACTCGTCTTGTTCTTTGTGGTCCATTCCCTCCTCCTCCTCCTCCTCCTCCTCCTCCTACTCCAAAATCGCTTCCTCCTCCTTCTTCTCCTTCTCCTCGTGTGTCACCGTCTCTTCCAACTCTATGAACTCAAGGATCTCCTCTCTTTCCTCACACTCCATTCCGTGTTGTTCTTTGTCTCCATATTTGTCTTTCACAAGTGTCACCTCCTCCTCGTGATTGCCGTCAGTCAAGTTCTGGGCAAGCTCCCCCCGCTGGTGCTGCATCGCCGGAACAGCTCGAGGAAGGGGAAGACCGTGGTCGGCGCCGCTGCCTCCCCTCAGCGGGCGTCAGGCTCTTCACCACGCGCACAAAACTTCCAGTCTGGCAGAGGTCCATTGTGATCTATGATAGTGTAGATAACACCTCTCTCAGACCCCATACCTCGATCTCGGTTTGACGCGATCATTTCCAAACTTTTTAATTCACTTTAGATCTAGTTTCTTCAAGTACCTTCATTGTAGTGATCTCCACTGTTGCTTTTCACCTCTATAGACTCATGAAGGGACAGGGAGGGGACGGCATCTAGTTTTGTTTATGTATCAGCAGCCTCTCGCAGACTTCACTTACTATTTTTTTTTCCTTTCGCGATTGATCTTGTTCCGGATGCAGCACATCGTATACCTTCAGCTGCAAAAAAGGAGAAAAATCCTGACCAAAGGCTCTCGAACCTAAGGACTAAAACGATTCGGACGAGTCACAAGAAACTCTTTTTACAAACCACTCAACGTGTGCTGCGTGGACTCTGCTGTCTGCGGGATTCGAACCGATATCAACACCTTTTTTGAGTGTGTGCGTGAGTCTGTATACGTGTGTGTGTGTGTGTGTGTGTGTGTGTAACCGCAGAGGCGCGTGCACATAAAACTGAACTCAGAATTGTATTTCAGATATTTGAAAAAAAAGATAAACAAACCGAGTGAGTTGCCATTCGAAGTCTGTATAGCGATTGCCTGGAGGAAGGGAAGGAAGAAGCGAGGGGAGGAGGTAGGGAGAGATAGAGAGTGGGAGAAGGAAGTAGAAAGATGAAGAGTGACGGGGAAAGGAAGGAGGGAGGAGGAGGAAAGATGGAAAGAAAAGGAGGAGAGATAGGAAGAGGGGAATGGAAGGAGAAGGATGAAGAGACGGGAGAACAGAAGGATAGCATGAGAGAGGAAAGGAGAGAAGGAAGGAGAAAAGTGAAAGGAGACGAGAGGCAGAGAGAGACAAAAGTGAGGGAAAGGAGAGAGAAAGAAGGAAGGAGGGAAGGAGAGAGATGAAAACAGCAGAACGGAGGAAAAGAAGGAGGAAGGAGGGAGAGAAGTGAATGGAGACGAGTAGCAGTGAGAGACAGAAGTGAGTGAAAAGGAGAGAGGAAAGAAGGGAAGGATGGAAGGAGAGAGATGAAAACTACGGAACGGAGGAAAAGAGGGAGGCAGAGAGGGAAGAGGGAGAGACGTGAAGGGAGGCGAGAGTCAGGGAGGAGAGATAGAAAGATAAGGGAGAAGGAAGGAGAAAGATGAAGGCAGACGATGGAACAGAGATGGAATGAGAGAGGAAGGAGAGAGGGAGAGAAGCGAAGAAAGACGAGAGGCAGGGAGAGAGGAGAGAAGGAAGGAGGAAGAAGAATTAATGTCTCCAAGGTTCTGTTAAGGTAAGCCAGTAACCCGGAAAATCCTCCTCCTCCTCCTCCTCCTCCTCCTCCTCCTCCTCCTCCTCCTCCTCCTCCTCATCATACTCTTACTCAGTGTTTGCCTTTATTATTTATCTCTTTATTTTCTCCTACCATCACCACCACCATCACCACCACCATCACCACCACCAAGTCTGAATCCCATCATCACCATCATTATCACCACCACTATCATCATCACCACCCACACCATCACCAAAGAAAACACTATTTTTTTTCTTCTTCAACCTACTCTCTACCCATCTTCATCCCCCACCCCCACCCCCCCCACTTCCACCACCATCGTTCCTTTGCATCACCACCCCGTCATACCGTCGTATCAACAGTGTCACCGTAAATGTTAATATTCTATCTTTTTTTTTTTTTTTTTTTTTTTTTTTTACTCCAGCTATGTCTGTTTCTTCAAGCACATCATTTCATCTTAATATTATGCAACTGTATATTATCATCTTCCATTACTTAACATCTCTCAACACATTTCCTTTTTTTCTTCTTTATTTTCCTTTTCATCCCTTCCTATATTTCTTGTTTCCCATCTGTACAAACTTAAGAATTATTATATAGTGTATCCTTTCCTCTTTTTACTTAACCTTTTTTTTCTCTCCTTCCTGCTCCTCCAGCACACACACACACACACACCACACCACACCACACCACACCACACCACACCACACCACACCTTCCTTCACCTTAACCTTCTTCGACCCCGTCACTACCACCACCACCACCACCGCTACCACCACCACCACCGCCAGGAACATGTCGAGGAGCATCTGGTCTCCTTGATACACGCTCCCAACTGGATATTAAAGAAGATTAGAAACTGAGACCAGAGAGGAACATTTACTCGTCCGTCCCTGCTGGTCACGGCGATCGAGAGTGGTCTGGGCGGTCCGGGATGGGAGGTGGGGAAGGGGAGGGGAAGAGATGGGATGGGAAGAGGGAAAAGGAGAAGAGATGAAGTGGGATGGGATGGGAGAAAAGATGGGATGGGAAGGAGGAATCGACATGGGATGGGAGTGGAAAAGATTTGACGGGAGGGAAAGAGATGGGATGGGAAGAGGAATGGGAGAAGAGATGATGTGTAATGGGATGGGAGAAAAGTTGGTATGTGAATGGAAAAATCGAGATGGGATGGGAGTGGAAAAGATTTGGCAGGATTTGAAGGGAGTGGAAGTAGATGGGAGGAGGAGAGATGGGATGAGATAGAATGGGAAAGGAAAAGATGAGATGGGAGGTGAAGAGAAGGGATGGAATGATATGGAAGGGCTATCAGAGGAGGTAAGATAGGATGGGATGGGAGATGAAGAGATGGGATTTGATGGGAGAAGAGATGGAACAGGATGAGAAGATATGGAATGGGATGGGATGAGCTGCTTTTGTCTGAAATTACAATGTTAGTAGATATTTGGTCAGGGTAGTTTTTTTCTCTGTGTTGTGGTCAAGTTATGTTATGGGAAGAGCAAGTTTGGATTGGCAAAGTTAAGTAAAATGAGTTTGTGGTTGGTCAGGTTGGATCACTTTATTTATTTTTTATTTTTATTTTTTATTTTTTTTAGTAAAGGAGGCAGCTCAGAGGCCAAGAGAAAAAAGGTAATGTTAAATTTGGAAAGGCTAAGTTAGATGAAGTGCGCTTGTGGTAGGTCAAGTTAGGCTAGGATGGGAAAGACGTGATTATATTTGATTAGGCAGTGGTTGTGGTAGGTTAGGTAGGGTTAGTAAAGAACAGATGTGCATGGGGTAGGGATAGGTGAAGTGAATTTGGGTAGGTCAAGTGAGGTCAGGTTGTGATTGCTTTGGTTATATTTCGGTTGGTTCTGGATGTAGTAGGTTAGGTTAGGTGAGGTGAGGTGTGGTAAAGTAAGATAAGTTTTTTGTGGGTTTTTTTCCTTTCAAATCCCGTCAAATCTTTTCCACTCCCATCCCATCTCGATTCCTCCTTTCCCATCCCATCTTTTCTCCCATCCCATCCCACTTCATCTCTTCTCCCATTCCCTTTTCCCATCCCATCTCTTCCACTCCCATCCCATCTCGATTCCTCCTTTCCCATCCCATCTTTTCTCCCATCCCCTTCCCTCTTCCCATCCCATCTTTTCCCCTCCCAGCCCATCACGAGTCCTGCCTTCCCATCCCATCTTTTCACCCAACCCAACCTACTTCATCTCTTCTCCCATTCCCTCTTACCATACCATCTCTTCCCTCCCATCCCATCCCTTCCCACCTCCCATCCCTCCTGTCGTCGCATCCAACAACAGCGGCAACAAAAACAACAGCGTGACCTCAACCGATACCCCCCCGCAGACACACATTCACCACTCCCCACAGACACACATCCCCTTCTCTCCACACGCATTCTCCCTCCCCCTCCCACACACACACCTGCTCCACCCGGCCGCTATCAATCTTCGATGATGTATTGGCTTCCTGCAACACCGTAAATTGTAATGGTAGGTGAGCACTTCGACAGTCAACAACAGATTTATAGGTAACGCATGTGTTTGCCTTACATAAATACCCGAACAGCCAGCCAGCCAGTCAGGAGATGCAGACTTTGGCGCGCACACACACACACACACACACACACACACACACACACACACACACACACACACACACACACACAAGTATTTTTTTTACTCGTTACTAAAAAGAAAGGAAGATGTTTTTTTTTTTTACCATTGAGCCAAAGCAAAATAAGTAATATATAGAATTCGATTGATAAAACTGACGTGAATTAATCCATGGAAAGGTACAAAGAATATCTAAAGTTACAATATAAGCTCTAAATGGATACGGAAGACAAACTGAAGAAAAAAAATACGATCATGCTGAAAGGTAGATATGCAGGTAGGAGAGCAGGGAAGGAGGCGGCTACAAGGATAAGATAGCAGGCATGAAAGTAGATAGGTAGGTAAGAGGGAAGTGAAGCCGGCTGAAGGAGGGCAAACAGGTAGACAGCCAGGCAGGTAGAAAGTAGATAGGTGGGCAAGCAGAAAGAAAGCAGGTAGAAAGAGAGAAATAAAGAGAGCATATAGAAAGTAGATAGGTGGGCAAGCAGGTAGACAGCCAGGCAGGTAGAAAGTAGATAGGTGGGTAAGAAGGAAGTGAAGCAGGCTGAAAGAGGGCAAGCAGGTAGGCAGCCAGGCAGGTAAGCAGGTAAGGAAACAAGCAGACAAGCAAGAAAACATGTAGACAGGGAGCGAGGAAGGAAAATAGCAGACAGATGGGATGGCGAGTAGCTGAATAGGTAGGAAGGTAAGCAGGCAGGAACACAAGCAGGCATTCAGGGGGGTAGGAAAGTAAGTAAACAGGCAAACAGACCACCGTTGCCAGATTGTCGTACTCAGAGCATAGGTTTCTGACGCCTAACTATTGCCAAGAAACATCAGGAATTAACTATTTTAACGATAATTATAAGTGAATCTCCTTATTGGGGTCCACGAGACAGTTTTGGGGTCGGAAGTCGGTAAATATAAGAGGCTGAGTAAGACAATCTGGCAACGTTGAAGTAGACAAGTAGATAGGTTGATAGGAGGGGAGGAAAGACAGCATGTAGTTAGGAAAGCGAGCAGGTGAGTTGAAAGGTAAGCAGGGAAAAAAACGAGCAGGCAGGCAAGTTATAAGCAGCTCCAGATCCTTTCCTCCAGGCTGTTGTGGGCGGGGTGGGGGTAGGGGGGCGCAGGCGGGAGTGGCGGGTGTGGGTGTGGCGCCGCCCACAATCTGTACGGAGCCGCCCCACCACGCCGCCACGCCTCCAGGTGAGTGTGACACGCACCAAATTGTCATCCAAACACTGCAAGCACACACACACACACACACACACACACACACACACACACACACACACACACACACACACACACACACACACACACACACACACACACACACACACACACACACACACACACACACACACACACACACACACACACACACACAGTAAGGCTTCATCTGGCATATACAAAAAAAAAATTACACACACACAAACCCATATACCTGTGTACCTGTTAATGAGTACCTGTGTGTGTGTGTGTTTGTGTGTGGGTGTGTGTGTGTTTGTGTGTGTGTGTGTGTGTATACATCTCGTGAACTCAAAACTTATCACGTCTCGTCTCGTCTGGTAGCTTCCGTGTCGTGGTAATCGTCTCGTCGGGGTACGGGTGTGCTGTGTTTCGATGGAGGTGTGTCGGGTAGTGCTGTGTTTGCCTCCTTCCTGTGTTATTAGTGTGATTGTGGACCCTCGCTTCATCAGACACGTCCAGCTGGGAGTAGACGAGGAAAGGGAGGAGAAGGTGGTAGTGAAGGAAAGGAGATAATGGGAGAGAAGGAGAAAGGGAAGGATATATAAAAGTCCAGCTGGTAGAAGACGAGGAAAGGGAGGAGGAGGAAAAGGAGATGATGATGGAGAAGGAAAAGGAAGAGATGGAAATATAAAAGTCAGTAAAGGACGAGGATGAGGCCTATAGAAAGTAAAGGATTGAAAGGGTGGAGGAGAAAAGATTTAAAGGAAAGGAAAGAAGAAAGGAAAGAAGAACTAGCAATAAAGATATAGAAGATGGGATGTAGGTTATTGTGTTGCCGTACATAAGAACAAATGGAATAGAGAAGGAAGGACAGAAGAAAATAGTGCTGGAAGTGCACGAACAAGAAGAAAAAGGCGATGAAGGAGAAGAAGAAGAAGAGGCAGGAGGAGGAGGAGAAGGAAAGAAAGAGGGTGAGGTAGTGATGGCGGCGGTGGAGGAGGAGGAGGAGGAGGAGGAGGAGGAGGAGGAGGAGGAGGAACCGGAGAAAATATGATGGAGATGAAGGCGAGGGAAGATGAAGAACGGACAGCTGATGCATGAAGGAAGAGGTGATGCTGTTAGGGGTGAAGGAAGTGGAAGACATGAAGGAGGAGGAGAAGGAAGAGAAGGTGGAGAAGGACAGTGGCAAAGAGGATGGAAAGAGAAAAGGAAGAAAGAAGGGAGAAAAAGGGGGGTGGAGGGAGGTAGGGAGGTGCCTTCTGGCGCGGTCTGTTGTACCAATTTGTGGGATCACGGAATGGGAGAACTTTAAAGGGAAGGAATATAAGGTTGTCATCTCTATACTACCTCTCTCTACCTGTCTATCTATCTGTCTGTCTATCTCTCTATCTATCACATCCTCCCTGCTTATCCTCTCCCTCCCTTAGTACAATAATTTCCCCTTCTTTTCCGGTTCTCGCCCCCTTCCCTTCCAGTTCTTAAACCCTCCCCTTCCACCCTGCCAATCCATATCTCCCTATCACCTGCTTGCCTTTCCCTCCCTTATTACTATTCCCCCTTCTTTATTGGTTCTTTCTCCCTCCTCTTTCACATCTTCCTTCCCCTTCCAGCTCTTCCTCCTTCCCCTTCCATTTCTTCCTCCTTCCTCTTCCAGTTCCTCCTCCCTCCCCTTCCAAGTCTTCCTCCTCCTTCCATCTCTCCCTCCCCCTTCCATTTCTTCCTCCTTCCCCTTCCAGTTCCTCCTCCCTCCGCTTCCAGTCCTTCCTCCCTCCCCTTCCACCCCTGCCAAGCCCTTTCCTTACTTGCCATGCCCGTCTGTCTGTCTGTCTCCACCTTGACTATTTGTTATGCTGAAGTTGTTTTTTTGCATTGTTTTGGCTGTTGTTGTTGATGTTATTTTCTTTGGTGGTGGTGATGGTGTTGCTGTTGTTGTTGTTGTTGTTGTTGTTGTTGTTGTTGTTCGTGTTGGTGGTGTTTGGCTTATCGTTGTGTATGTTAATGTCGTTGTCGTTATCAGTGACGGTCGTGTTGTTGTTGTTGATTACGCGGATGATTGCTGCGTCGAGGGAGTGAGCGAGGCCGTGGTCGTGGCGTCTGTTGTTTGTGTCGTGCTTATTGGTTTGTTGTTATTTGTTTATTAATCATTTACTATTATTATTATTATTATTATTATTATTATTATTATTATTATTATTATTATTATTATTATTATTATTATTATTATTATTATTATTATTATTGTTATTATTATTACTGCTACTACTAATACTATCATTTTCATCGTTAGCGACAGTTCAAAGCTCAGGGAAAACCATACTGTAGATTTTTTTTAAATGAAACAACAACACAATGATGACGACGAGGAAGACGAAGGAAGAGAAGAAGAAGAAAACGAAGAAAAAGAAAAAAAGAAAAAGAAAGAAAAAGAGAAAGGAACAAGGCAACGAAGAAACAGGAAAAACGAAGAATCAAAAGAAATAAAACAAAAATTACGAGAAGGAAAAAATGACGAAAAAAAGACGAAAATAAATAAATAAACAAGATTAGAAAAAAAGAGCAAAAAGTCCAAAATAGCAGCAATGTGGCGGCTGAGTGAAGTGTATCCGGATGGTCCCTTTAACCTTGAGAAAATATTGTAACTGCTCCCCTACCCCCCTCCCCTCTCTCCCCTCTCCCTGCCCCTGCCCCTCCCCTTCCTTTTGAGTATTGTTGTGTCTCCGTGTCCAGACCCGAAGACACGATCATTATAGCATAACCACGAGCCACGAACACACACACACACACACACACACACACACACACACACACACACACACACACACACACACACACACACACACACACACACACACTTTGATAATCCCTCATATGCCCCTATATTATTTTTTTTCTCTTGCTCATAACACTCCATGTCTTCTTTCTCCTCCTCCTCTTCCTCTTCTTCCTCTTTTTACTTGCCTTCTAATTCTCTTCCTGATCCTTTTCCTTCCATTCCTATTTGTCTCATTTGCTGCTTATTGTACTCCTGATCATCCACCTCCTCCTCCCTCCCTTGATCAATCAACCCGAAGCGTCAGTGCGACTCACAAGAAACTGTGTAACTAACCACGCCTCCGACAAGCGAACTGGTACAACTCGTCACGGCCACATTTCTATCATGTACACAAATGCACGTAGTTTAATACCCAAAAAGGACGAAATTAGGCAGAGAAACCAGATGTGGTAGCCATCACAGAGACTTGGGCCAACTCTACCCATCTAGAATCCGAAATGTCATTCCCTGGGTACGAAAGCTTCCACAAAAGTCGAAAGCACAAGAAAGGAGGAGTAGTAGTTTGCTACGTAAAAAGTACACTCCCTGCCATAAAAATAGACAAACAGGACACAGAGAAATACGATTCTGTCTATGTGGAAATAACCGCAAATAACAAGAAACTAACACTTGCAACCGTATACAGGCCTCCGAAACAACAGGCAGCCGATGACACTGCCCTCTACGAAGAGATTCACTCTCTAACACAAAGCAAGGAAGCAATTATAATTGGGGACTTTAATTGCCCTAACATTGACTGGGGACTGATGACTGGAGATCAAGAGGGTAACAGGCTTTTAGAAATGGTGGAGGATTCGTTCGTTCTCCTCAAGTTGTAACTCAACCAACAAGAGAAAACAATCTGCTGGATCTGGTAATAGTAAGCGACCCCGACCTCATTCGCGACTGTACAGTTGGTGAGAAACTTAATGGGTGCGATCACCACTTAATCCGTTTTAATATCAACATATGTCACAAACTCGTAGATAATCCATCAGTGATACCAGATTACAAAAAAGGAAATTTCAACTTAGCCCGTGCACTGCTTCCCCCTACGACCTGGGACCAACTTGGCATCACCGACAATACTATCGACAACGCGTGGAACGTCTTCAAAGATAAGCTGTTGCAAGTAGAGAAGGCTACAGTGCCTACGAAATCCAGGCAAGTAAATGGGGCCGTAGATCCACCGTGGATGACCAGAGAAATAAAAGGGCAGTAAACCTAAAAAAGGAATTATAATTTGATGAAAGAGAATGCTACGGCCGAAGCCAGCACACAGTACCACAACAGCCTCAGAGCTTGTGCAGCCTTATTCGAGTAGCAAACGCAACTATGAAAAGCAAATAGCGCGAAATCAAAACTAACTCCAAGAAATTCTTCACGTACATAAGATCGAAAAGAAAGTAAAATCAATATTGGTCCCCTAACAGACGAGACTGGATCTGTAACTCAGGACAGTAAACAGATGGCCAGAATCCTCAACAGTAACTTCGCATCCGTATTCACAGTCGAGGACATCGAAACCATTCCCGAGCCCTGCCCGCCGAGTGAGATCACGCCCCTGGAAACTGACTCAAAATGCGACCAAGAAGTTAAAAAGTACTTGGACAAACTCGACACGAACAAGTCAACGGGACCCGACAGTTTGTCCCCGCGGTTATTAAAAGAGCTTAAACAACAAATACTTCAACCACTCACTACCATATTCAACCGGTCAGTTCAACTAAACAAGGTCCCGGAAGACTGGAAGATGGCGAACGTAACACCGATTTTCAAAAAAGGAGACAAAAGCGTTGCATTAAACTACAGGCCCATAAGTTTGACATCAGTGGCAGGAAAAATACTCGAAAAGATTATTAGAGATCAACTTGTTAAGTTTCTAGAAAACAATAATGTAATCTCCGACACCCAGCATGGCTTCAGAAACAAGCGCTCCTGCCTAACGAATTTATTAGACTTCTTCCAAGGTATATATAAGAACTGGGATGCCCACATCCCCAGTGATGTTATATACCTGGACTTTCAGAAAGCCTTCGACAAGGTACCGCACGAGCGACTCCTTAAGAAACTGCACTCGGCGGGCATCGGAGCCAATCTGATCGCGTGGATAAGAGATTGGCTCACCGACAGAAAACAACGAGTACTACTCAACGGACAGCCTTCCGATTGGCTACCAGTCACTAGTGGAGGGCCTCAAGGGTCAGTGCTGGGACCCATCCTCTTTATCATATATATCAATGACCTAGAATCAGGACTGAAATCCACAATATCGAAATTTGCAGATGACACCAAGGTGGGTGGAGATGCCCTCACAAAGACCGACTGCGAAATCATTCAGAAAGACCTCAATCACATTATCGAATGGTCGGAAAATGGCAAATGTCTTTTAATGTTGACAAATGCAAAGTCATGCACATTGGGTCCCAAAATAGTAACCACACATACATCATGAATGGGAGACCTCTGCAAGCGATGCAGGAGGAAAAGGATCTTGGAGTCACTATCAGCAGTGACCTGAAACACGCGAATCACTGTAAAAAAGCATACAACAAGGCCAACATTATGCTCGGGTTCATAGCGAGGAACTTCGAGTGTAAAACACCAGACGTGATGCTATCCTTGTATAATTCCATGGTAAGACCGCACCTCGAGTATGCAGTGCAGTTCTGGTCTCCCAATTACAGAAAGGACATTGCTTTACTGGAAAGGATTCAACGACGCGCCACAAAGATGATTCCAACCTTCAGGGCTCAACCGTACGAGGAACGACTCAAGCGACTCAATCTCTTTACATTGGAGAAAAGACGCCTACGAGGGGATATGATTCAAGTCTTCAAATTCTTTGAACTGCAAACCAACTCAAGAACTAGAAATAACGGTTTACCCATTCAGTCGAGTCGATGTAACACAGACATTGGAAGGAGTTTCTTTTCAAACCGAGTCATCCGCCACTGGAACAATCTTCCCTCAGAAGTAGTAAATGCGAATACCATCAACTCCTTCAAATATAGAATCGACCGTCATTTCGCTGCGTCAGGAGTAAACTGAATAACGAGGGGCTTCCATCTGCTCCTCAATATCGAGGTGCTTTCATCTGCTCACCAAGCCCCAAGTGGCGGTCGAGCAGATTAAATCACCCAAGCGGGCGACCTCGTAATGAGCCAATAGGCTTTCTGTTGCCTGCATTTCCATGTTTCCATGTTTCCATGTTTCCTCCACTTTCTCCACCTCTCTGGTTGCCTTCCTCTCCCCACACTCCCTCCCACACACAGACAGACACGCTCAGAGACACACATCTTGGTTAATATATTCAACGCTTCACGGTTCGACCCCTGGAGGCGTGTCTCTGTCTGTGTGTCTGTCTGTGTTCTGCGTCAGCTAAGATTCTCATATATCTGAAGCGTAAATAATGAAATCCGTCGTTATTATGTAGACTTCATGGGTTTTTTTTAGCACTTATGGAAAAATAAATTTGGTATAAGAATATTGTTTTGTGATTCATATGCCTAACCTTAACCAGGAACATTTGATATATCAACCAGCACGGTTATATACGAAATGTTGCCAATAATTAGTTGTCTATCCTCATCTGGCAATTGAATTTCTAGAGACTTATTTCACAAAGATATGCTTTTTTTATGTCCATACAAAATAAAAGCATCGACATCTCAAAAACATTAAGATTCGTGAAGGGAAAAACTAGGTCCGTTTCTACGAGAAAAAGTAAATCAGGGGAATCATTATGACAACGTACGCTAAAAAAATGTCAACTCTGTTCTTGAACCTCAAAAAAGGATCGTCACTGAGGCTCCAGGTGAGATTGTTTTGCAAAAAGCTTTGTGTGGCAATAAGATAAGAGTAGAGAGGAGTCCAGAGTGTGGCCAGGAGTTTGGAGTCGTATGTCAAATAATTCATTTTTATAATTCAAACCGCAAACCAAACATAAATACCATGACTCCACAAACAGGAATGATTTGCAGTGATATTGTCCTTGGTAAAAGAAGTACCTGCTAAAAGAACTTTTTAAAAGTAATAGTTAAAAACTGTTAAAAGAAGCACAGTGATATTCTCCTTGTTACTAGAAGCTTCACTAAGAGCCACGGGAAATATAAAAAAACAACGGAGCAATATATATCACCGAATATTATTATATCTTTTAAGCGCTCCTCAAAAAATACAATACACGTCAGGACCTCGAGGCAAAAAGTTGGGCGGCTGACAAGAAGAAATTTTCCATAACAATAAAATTAGAATATAAAAAAAGAGTAACCTGGGGCGAGGAAGCGAGGATCTGTGTGTGCGTGTGTGTGTGTGTGTGTGTGTGTGTGTGTGTGTGTGTGTGTGTGTGTGTGTGTGTGTGTGTGTGTGTGTGTGTGTGTGTGTGTGTGTGTGTGTGTGTGTGTGTCTGGCAGTCAAGTAGGAAGAGGGTTTTTTTTTCTCTCGTCCCCGGAATGAAGGCGATCAGGTCGGAAAACAAATGAAGGTCGGGGCTAAGCGAGGCACGCCGCGGGCTCAACCTTAATGAGCCACGTAAAACAGCCTAATTTACTCATCATATGGTCCGCCCTCCGTCCAGCCCTTCCGTTCCGTTCCATTCCGTTCCGTTCCGTTTCTCTCTTGTTCCATCACGTTTATATTGTCCTGTTTTTCTCTTTCTGGTTTTCTCTTCCTCCGTTCTTTCTTGGGCCGTTCCTTCCCGCCCATTCGTGTTATTCCGTTCCATTCCTTTCGTTCTGTTCCGTTTTGCCCGTTCCGTCCTTCCTGTTAGTTCCGTCTACTCCCGTTCATTTTCTCCCCTTCCCTTTTGTTTCCTTTTCCTTCCCGTTCCATTTTCTCCGTTATTTCCCGGTTCTTCCTGTTCTTTTCCGTTCCGTTCAGTTTCTCCTCGTTTATTGTTCTCCCAGCTCGTTCTTTCTCCCCTCTCTCTTCGTTTACTTCCCTTCCCTTTCTTTCACATTTCTTCCCTCTTTTCGTCCTCTTCATCCCCTGTGCTTCCTCCCCCTCCTTCCCCTCCTTCTCATTCTCATCCCGTTCCATTCTTTCGCTCCTCTCCTTCTCGTTCACATCTTCCCATCCTTTTATTCCTTCCTTTCGTCTTCCACATCCCCCCTCTTCCTCCTCCTCCTCCTTCCTCCTGCTCCTCTCCCTCCTCTAACTCTTCCTCCTCCTTCGTCCTCCATGCTCTTTGCTCCTCCCCTATCATTCCTATCAGCCCCGTTCCTCCCTCCCCACTTCGTTCCTCCTCCCTTCCCCTCCGTTCCTTCCCTCCTCCACTCAGCTCCCTCCCTTGCCCCTCCGTTCCCCCCTTTCCCTTTCTCTCCCCCTCTTCCCCTCCACCCCCCATCAGGCGGCCGGAAGACAGCTGATCGCCCTTCTTAGCCATTCCCATTCCTGCTCATTCCCGTTCACGGCGTAAGCGATTCCCGATAGGTTACGGCGACTTCCACATTTGCTTCGTCTCGCCCCGCTAAGGATCAGCTGCCAGGTGTAATTGTTGTTGTTGTTGTTGTTGTTGTTGTTGTTGTTGTTGTTGTTGTTGTTGTTGTTGTTGTTGTTGTTTTGCTTCACACCTGGTCTCAATTTTTTTTTTTCAGGTGGATTGATTATGGTAACTCTGCGTCGTCTTTTTTCTTCTTCCTTTTCTTCTTCCTTTTGGTTTAACTCAATATTTCGTTTTTGTTGTTGCCTCCTTTTTTTCTTCTTTTTTTTTCCTGCTATCCTTTCCCTATTTTTTTTTTTCATTTATCTCCTTCCGTATTTTATTTTCCATTTTCCATTTTGCGTTTGTTTTCTCCTCTCGTTCTGTTATTTTTTCCTGCCTTTCTCTCCTCACTTCTCCATTTCTTTTCTTTATCCCTCTCACTTCTTCCTCCTTAATTTCTTTCTTCTTTTTTGTATCATTCTCATTCTATATCATTTTATTTCATTCTCATTCTTATTTGTTATTTTTTCCTGCTTTTTTCTCTTTACTTTTCCATTTCTTTTCTTTATCACTTAATTTTTTTCTTATCAATGTTTTATTTTCGTGTATTCGTTGTCGTGTTCATTCCTTTATCTTTCTTTAGTTTTTTTTTTTCAGCTTCTCACCTTAACTTTTCTTCCCTTATTTTGCCCTCGTTTTTTTCTTAGTTTTTTTTTTTTATATATTCCTTTATTTTCGTCCCTTTCCTCTCCTTTCACTTATTTTTTCCTGGCTTGTTTTCCTTTCTTTTCTTGATCTTCTCTGCCTCCTTTCCTTTCCTTTACTCTTTTTCTCACCTTTCCTTGCTGCTTTATCTCTCTTACCGTCATACTTTGCTGTTTTTTTTTGTTTCTTTTTGCGTGTTTAAACGTGTTATATAACCTTCACACACACACACACACACACACACACACACACAGAAAAATCACAGTTTCCCTCATCCTCCATTTCTTCCTCCTCCTCCTCCTCCTCCTCCTCCTCTCCCTTCCCTTCTTGGCATACACATAGAGGGACGCCATAAGAAAAGGGATGGAGTCTTGTGGTTGAAAGAGGGAAAGGGAGAGGGAGGGGGAGAGGGAGAGATGGAGGGAGAAATTACTTAAGCGATAACACGAGTGGTGGGAAGGGGAAATTGGGAGAGACTTATAGATTGAGGGAGAGAGAGAGAGAGAGAGAGAGAGAGAGAGAGAGACGTTGGAAGAAAGAAAAGGAGAGCATTGTGAGAAAATAAAGGTTGCAAAGAATTGAAAAGAATGGAAGGAAGAGAAGGGAAATAATACGAAGGAAGAAAATAGAAAGACGAAGAAAAGGAAAAAACAAAAGCCCGCAAAGTAACTAAATCCCACAACATATCAAGAAAAAGAGGGAAGAAAAGAAGAAAAAGAAAAAAAAGGAAAGAAAAGGGCGGCAATAGGAGGGAACAGGGTCAAAATTGGAGGAAGGAGAAAGGAGAATAAAGAGAACAGGAAACAGGGAGGTGGAGGAGGAGGAGGAGGAGGAGGAGGAGGAAAAGGAGTAGGGAGGAGGAGGCCCTTGTATTATTGCGTCAAGGTCAGTCCACGTCTTCCAGTCCATTACTGAGCCACTAAACCAATTATGTAGCGATAAAGGGTCAACAATGAGGGCGGGTCACTGCTCCCCCTCCTCCTCCTCCTCATCCTCCTCCTTCTTGGGTGGGCTCTTTGGCTTCTGGTAACACTGATTGAAGAAAATGGGAAATGGTAGTCATGGGGAAAGGTGAAATATATATAAGGTACGGTACTATTTTTATCTCTCAAAGCTCTGTTGCCTCTGATGATGTTGGTGGTGATAGTTAGCTGATGTTATATGAAGGGACTAACTAGAGAGGGTATGAACCTGGACAGATGATGAGAAGAGAGGAAGTGGAAAGACGGGTAGTGTAAGTGGACGCTCAGGGTAAAAGAGAAGGATGATGATGGTGAATGTGATGTTGTTAGTGGTGGTGGTGGTGGTGGTGATGGTGGTGCGAACGAGAGAATGATTGTGGCCATCCCCTGACCTCCAGCAATTGATAACCTTGTGTCTGTGTCGTGCCGGTATTGAATTCCCATCAGTGAAGGTGCTGGCTGGGAGGTGGTGGTGGCGTGTGCTTCTCTTACTCTTCCTCCTATTCCTCCTTTTCCTCCATCTTCTGCTCCCCCTCCTCTTCTTCCTCCTCCACCACCTGTTTCAATCCGCTTTCTAACTTCTTCTCATCTTCTATTGCATCTATTTTTTTCCTTCCTCTCCTTCTCCTCTCTTCTTTTTTTCTTGCATTTAACTGTCTAATGCCATCGTTTCAATTTTTCAAGTATCTTCTTTTTATATTTTTATTGTAATCTGTCAATTTTTTCTACCTTATCTGCCTACGCTTAACCATTCCATTCTCCCATCCTCCTCTCTATCTCTTTCCTCCCTTTCTTCTTTCTTCCTTCATCATTTCCAAAGCTCCTTCCATCCCTCCATCCCTCCACTTCTCTATCCATCTCTCTCCTGCCTTAATCCTTCCCTCTACCTTACTCCTTTACTCTTTCTTCCTTCTCTTCCTCCTTCCTCCAACATTCCCAAAGCTCCCTCCCTCCATTCCTCCATCCCTCCATTTCTCTCTCTCTTACATTAATCCCTTCTTTTCCCTTACACCCCTTCCCCTCTCCCCTCCCCCACTCACCCACAGGGGGTAAGGGAGCTTAACCACTGGAAAGGGAGACAAGGGAGGGAAGGAGTGAGGTGGTCTGGTCTGGCCTTGGTCATTCCATTATCAAGACCAAGACGACGTAATTGTGGTCTGTCTGTGTGGGATTGTGAGGTGGTGATGATGATGATGATGATGATGGCGATAATGATGGACTGGAGAAAGAAGATTTTTAAGGAGAAAATTAAAAAGTACTAGATAAGGAAATAGAAGGGGAGAGGAAGAGGTGATGATGAGAGCAAGTAAGGATTTAAAAATAGAAGAAAATGTTTGTAGAGGAAAAAAATGATTCAGTGGGAGTGACAAAGGAAGAACATAATGGAGGAACGAAAAAGGAAAAAAAAAGGGAAAAGCTCAAGGGTCAATGATGAAAAGGAAGATGAGGAGCAAGAAAGAGAAAAATATGGACGTGGAAAGTGGTTAGTGTTATTAGAAGTAATGGTAATGGTAGTAATAATAGTAGTAGTAGTAGTAGTAGTAGTAGTAGTAGTAGTAGTAGTAGTAGTAAATGGGATAGTAATGACCTTTATCGTATGTTATCTACTTAACCTTTATAAATATTGCTGGCGAAACTACTTTTTTTTTTTTACAGCAGAGGAGACAGTGCGAGGGCGTAAAAAAAAGAGAAGAAAACAATAATGAAAAAAAAAGCCCGCTACTTAATGCTCCTTAAAATATTATGCATTCTAACATACACTAACAATACGTGAATAAAAAGAATAAAAGAAAAAAAAAGAACACAAAAATCCGAGAGAGCATTTTACCACCACCTCCACCACCACCACCAACAACAACAACAACGATAACAGTGACACCCTTCACCACAACCACCACCATCACCACAATCACCACCACAGTTACCAACACCAGCAATAAAAGCCTCGAGCGGATACTCTCCCTTCCCCTCCCTTCCTTCCCTTTCCCCTCCCTCCCGCGACCAGGCTTCGGGGTCACACGTGTCAACTACGCTCGCTGTCTCGGCAGTTGTGCTTTCCTTTTGTGCTCTCCAGCATATCCTGAGGCTCTCCTATTGCTGCTGCTGCTTTGCTGCTTCGCTGACCTGCTCTGCTAAGTGCTAAGTGTTATATTCACTTTACTTAAACACATTCTCCCTAGCACACTTGCTCATCCCTTCTGGCCACACCCTACACCTCCCCTACACCTCCTCACAACACTGTGGTGCACATACAACTCCTTCCTAACTGTATTAAGCTCCTTCTTAACTTTACTACACATATTTTACACATTATTTTCTAAGAAGTGTACTAGGAGGTCCTTGTTTTCAGGCTGATTTTCTTTCATTGTTTCGGTCCGTACATTCCCGCCGCGGCGTATACCCAGCCGCGCGGAGGGCGAAATTCCCTGGAGACCCTTTGTTTTTTCCTCCCCTACCCGGCCGCGTGAATCCCTTAGAGGGAAGTCTAACGAGAACACCTGCCCGAGTCAGACAGGAGGGAGTTAATCGTTCCCTCCTGACCTACTGCCACTCATTCTCTCAGAAGTTAAAAGGTAACAAAACATGACAAAAGATAACAATAAAAGATATGGCTTCATCACTACGCAAATGCCCCGGGTGCAAAGGACGCTTCGCCCCACAATATTTTGATAAGGGGGCGGAGTCATGTAGACACTGTCAAATGGAAAAGAGGATCTCAGATTTAGAGAGGGGTTTAACCGAGTGCCTTAAAGAGCTGAACCATCGTCCCCCTCTACCCGCTCCCACCCCCGCTGCTTCTTCCTCTTCTTCTTCTTCTTCTTCCTCTTCCTCTTCCTCTTCTTCTTCTTTGCCTTCCTCTTTTTCTTCTTTTACTCCGACTGCCTCCACCCCTTCTTCATCTCCCTCCTCCCTCTCCTCCACCCTCCCAGGGGTCCGGACGAGAGCCATGGCCCGCAAGGTGAGGTTTTCTTCTTCTTCTTCTTCTTCTTCTTCTCCTTCTTCTCCTTCTTGTGTTACCGCTTCCACTGCGTGCCCATCCATCTCCTCCTCGTCCCCCACGTCCTCCTTCTCCTCCTCCTACCCCCCCTCCTTATCGTTCCCCTCCCCCTCCCCCTCCTCCTCCTCCTCCTCATCTTTCCTCTCCTCCTCCTCCTCCTCCTCTGCTTCTTCTTCCCCTTCTTCTTCTTCTTCTTCTTCTTCTTCTGCTTCCACCTCCGCTGCCCTCTCATCCATCTCCTCGTCCCCCTCGTCCTCCTCCTCCTCCTCCTCCTCATCCTCCTCTTCTTCTTCCACGCCTTCTTCATCGTCTTTGTCCTCTCATTCGACCTCCTCCTCATCCTCCTCCTCCTCCTCCTCCGCTTCCCCCTCCTCCTCCTCCTCCTCCTCATCATCATCATCATCATCATCATCATCATCATCTTCTTCTTCTTCTTCTCCTGCTTCTTCTCCTTCTTCTTCTTCCTTCTCTTCACCTCCTTCTTCCTCCTCCTCCTCCTCCTCCTCCTCCTCCTCCTCCTCCTCCTCCTCCCCCCTAGCTTGCAGGCGTAGACGGAAGACCATCCTCCCAGCCGTCTCCTGTGAAGACGGATCACACTTCAACGGATCAAGGATCAACACCAAGGTTAACATAAAACTGGTGGGTGACAGCATTGTTAGAGAACAACTGACTGAGTTCTGTGGACGAGGTATCAAGAACATAAGACGCTACTGTATTCCTGGTGCAAAACTACAAGATATAGAAGAAGCGGCAGACCTCGTCTCAGACCGCACGGAGCAGGACACACTCTTTGTTTTGCACGCTGGCACGAACAACGTTCAAACAATGTCCACGGAGGAAATTATAGCTGACTACCGACGAGTAATCCGCCGCTTCAAGGAAAAGTCAAGCCACATCATTGTCTCCGGGATTCTTCCGAGAATCAACGCCTTCACAGGCTTCCACAGAAAGGCGTCGAACATCAACAACAGATTGAAGCACCTCTGCCAGGACGAGGAAGTTTCGTTCGCAAGTCATTGGAATCATTTTTATGATATCCCCGACCTTTTCCGTCCTGACGGTCTTCACCTCAATGCGATTGGATCAGCACAGCTTGGTAGGTTGCTGAACGAGGAGGTACTTTTGTACTCAAAAAACTCCGAGCGCGGGAGGGACACCAAAGTATCGTAAACAACCAACCAGTAGGGACCGCTCATTACACACCAAGGCCCCCAACAGAAAACACAAGCAGACACCAGACTACTGTGCCTCGAAGCGTTGAAGTCAAGAAGGACATTTCTGTCCTATACACCAACGCGCGGAGCTTAATACCCAAACGGGATGAGTCACTTGCCTACGTTGACGTAGAAAGTCCGGACGTGATTGCCATCACCGAAACGTGGGCCACGTCTGACCACCTAATGACCGAATTCTCAATTCCGGGATACGAGAGCTTCTACAAAAACAGACTTCACAAGAAAGGAGGAGGTGTTATCTGTTACGTCAAGAACAAATACCCTGCCGTGGAAATAACCAAAGAAGACTCAGAGAAATATGACACTGTATATGTTGAACTGGAGACTAGCAAGCACAACAAAATAACGATTGGAACCGTTTACAGACCTCCAAAGCAACAAGCAGCGGACGACGAAGCGCTGTACGAGGAAATTCACGCCATAACGCAAAACAAACAGTCAGTCATTATCGGGGACTTTAACTGTTCCAACATTGACTGGACCACGATGATTGGAGATCGGGAGGGTAACAGATTGCTCGAAATGTTAGAGGACACTTTTCTTACTCAGATTGTTACCCAACCGACGAGGGAAAATAACTTATTAGACCTAGTACTCGTGAGTGATTCAGATCTCACACGTGAATGTCAAGTCGGCGAAAAACTGGATGGTTGCGACCATCACCTAATTCGCCTAAAAATCAGAACAGACCATGAACTCACCGAAAACACGTCCAAGATTCCAGACTACAAAAAAGCCAATTTTAACTTTGCTCGTGAGCTGCTAACCCAGACAACTTGGGAACCCATGAACCTCGCTCCGGTGGACGGCGCGTGGAACGGCTTTAAGAACAAACTCCTGGAGGTAGAGAGAACGACTGTTCCCATGAAGACAAGGAGAACAAATAATGCCACAAGCACACCATGGATGACTACCCAAGTTCGACGGGCGATTAATTTGAAGAAGAGAAAATACAACTTGCTAAAGGAATACAGCACTGACGAGGCACGCGAACAGTACCATCAAAGCCTCAGAGCTTGCAGAACACTCATTCGCCAGAGTAAACGCGACTATGAAAAGCAAATTGCACGCGAAGCCAAGTCCAACCCGAAAAAGTTCTTCACGTATATAAGAACCAAAAAGAAGACAAAAAGCAATATCGGTCCCCTAAAAGATGAAAGTGACGTACTAACACAGGACAGTAGACAAATGGTCGAAATCCTAAACAGGAACTTCGCGTCTGTGTTCACGGTCGAGAATACCCAGTCCGTACCCGAGAGCCCTTCCCCACCGATGGGAATCACTCCCATAAAAATTGGTACAATCGACGAACGGGATGTGAAAAAGTACCTAGACAAACTCGAGACAAACAAGTCTACCGGACCCGACGACTTGTCACCCAGGCTGCTCAAGGAACTCAAGCAGCAAATCCTCAAGCCACTCACCGCCATCTACAATCAGTCACTACAACAAAACAAAGTCCCGAAAGACTGGAAACAAGCGAACGTAACACCGATCTACAAAAAGGGAGACAAAAGTGTGGCCCTAAACTACAGACCAATCAGCTTGACCTCAGTGGCGGGTAAAATCCTCGAGAAGATCATCAGAGACAAACTCGTTAGGTTCCTTGAAGACAACAACATCATTTCCGATGCTCAGCACGGTTTCAGGAACAAGCGCTCATGCTTAACCAATTTATTGGACTTCTTCCAAGGTATCTATGAAAACTGGGAGAATCATATCTCCAGTGATGTTATATATCTAGACTTTCAGAAAGCCTTCGACAAAGTGCCACATGAAAGACTCCTCAAGAAACTTAAGTCGGCGGGATTAGGCGACGATCTGACAGCGTGGATCAAAGACTGGCTCACTGAAAGAAAACAACGAATTGTACTCAACGGACAGGCCTCCGAGTGGCTCCCGGTCACAAGTGGAGTGCCACAGGGGTCAGTGCTGGGACCCATACTTTTCATCATATATATCAACGACCTAGAACTAGGATTAAAATCCAATCTTTCAAAATTTGCCGACGACACAAAGGTGGGTGGGAAGGCCCTCACGACGGCAGACTGCGAAATTATCCAGAGGGACCTGGACCTGATCACTCGGTGGTCAGAAAAATGGCAGATGTCCTTCAACACTGCCAAATGTAAAGTAATGCATATCGGATCCAGAAACAGCAACCACATATACCACATGGGTGGCGAACCACTACATGTTGTGCAAGAGGAAAGAGACCTCGGGGTCACCATCAGCAGTGACTTGAAACAAACAAAACACTGCAAGTCCGCCTGTAAGAAAGCCAATACAATGCTTGGGTTCATATCGAGGAACTTCGAATACAAGACGCCGGGAGTTATGTTATCCTTGTATAATTCGCTGGTAAGGCCCCACCTGGAATACGCCGTGCAATTCTGGTCTCCTAATTACAGGAAAGACATTGAATTACTTGAGAGAGTACAGCGCCGCGCCACGAAGATGATACCATCACTGAGGACGAAACCCTATGAAGAACGACTCGAGCGACTCAACCTCTTCACGTTGGAAAAGAGACGACTGCGGGGAGACATGATACAAGTCTTTAAGTACCTGAACAAGCTCAGCAACGTTGATCACTCCAAACTCTTCACGCTGCAAACCAACCTGAGAACAAGAAACAACGGAAAAACAATTAAAGCAAAGCGATGCAATACCGACATCGGCAGGAGTTATTTCTCAAATAGAGTTGTTCGCCACTGGAACAGCCTTCCTTCAGAAGTGGTTAGCGCAGAGACCATCAACTCCTTCAAGAAACGCATTGATCGCCACTTTGCTGCAACGGGTGTGAACTGAACGTTCCCAAGAGTAGGTACACAAGTGCTTTAATCCTTCCCTGCAAGCCACTCCTATGGCAAACGGACTGATTAAATCACTGAACGCAGGCAGCCTAGTAATGAGCCAACAGGCTTTCTGCTGCCTGCTAGTCCATGTTTCCATGTTTCCCCTTTCCCCTCTTCTCTCCCTTTTAAGCCCTCTTCTCCCGCACTTCCCTCTCCCCACCCTCACCTTCCTTCACCCTCTTCCCCTCTTCTGAGCCATCCCGCCTCCCCCCCCGCTTCCTGCCGCACCCCTTCCCCGCACTTCCCCTCGTGCCGGGTCGGAGGTCAGAGCTGTTAGAGCGTTAACGACCCCGTCATTGAGTCACAACTATTGCCCTTCCTCTCCTCGCCCTCTCCCTCTCCCTCTCTCTCCCATCGGTCTCTCCCTTGGCCTCTCTCGGTTCCTCCCTCCTTGTTCAGTCTTGGCAGCTTCTTTCTTTATTTTCACTTTTTTTTTTTTCATTTAAAGAATGTTTAGGATAGTCACTTATTTTTTTGTTATTATAGAAGGATTTTTTTTCTTTTTCTTTGTTCAGTTCTTGACCTACGTTTACGATTAAAAACTCTTGTAGGGAATGGGGAAATGTGCACTTTGACTGAATTATAGGGTAGAAAGAGTGAAGAAATTGCATTGGAACGAGTGCAGTATAAAAAGGGAAGATTGTAGAAAAGTGTATATTTTTATAACATATTTATATCTTTATTTATTTATTTATTTTTAAGCGAGGCGTTGAGTATTAATGGAGTT
The DNA here is from genome assembly GCF_024679095.1 of Eriocheir sinensis. Classification (NCBI taxonomy): domain Eukaryota; kingdom Metazoa; phylum Arthropoda; class Malacostraca; order Decapoda; family Varunidae; genus Eriocheir; species Eriocheir sinensis. The sequence continues at coordinate 26,270 of NW_026111106.1, read as the reverse complement.
TTGACTGTTCATTTATAAGCTGGTTTCGTTCGTGTAGACTGATTTACTTACAAGCAGAGATACCTGTTGTTTTCTTGTATATGATGGAATGGTTGCTGTGCTGGTTTTTTTTATTATTTTCTCGTAGATGTATATTTTCCACATAATTTATATCACGCGTTTTATGAATTAGTCATTTTTTTAAAGCTTCTTCAGATAAAGTCACTTGTGGGAAGTACGTGTTTTCTATCATAAGTAAATCAAAGTTAAATGATAATGGCACTCTTGTAGGCTTCCGTTTTTTTCCGTAACTTTCCGTCTATTTCCACAATTCATTTCCTTCTAACACCTCTACATCCCCTCTTTCCCAACCCCAACTCCCTCTTCTTCCCCCTGCACACAATACAATGCCACAACACACACCAACATTCCTCTCCTTCCCTCCCACTCACGTTCTTCCTCCACTCATTAACCCTTCCCTTCCTTCCCTCCCCTTCCTTCCTTCCTTCCTTCCTTCCCTTCCTTCCCACACTCCACACACATAGTTACGCTCCCCTCTTGCCTCACCTTCCTCCACACTCAACTCTTTCCTTACACACTCACCCCACATTTTCCCCATTCCCCCATCACCCCGTCCTTTTCCCCTTCCTCCATATCCATCCAGCCATCCAGTCACACAACGATAACCCATCCATAAAGTCACCCACTCATCCAGTCAGCCAGTCAGCCCACTAGTCAACCAGACAGTCAGCCACCCATTCAGTCAGCCATCCAGTCAGTCAGTCACTCACCCAATAAGTCAGTCAGTCAGTCAGTCAGCCGGCCAACCATTCAGTCAGCCCTTCAGTCAGCCAGTCAGTCATGCATTCAGCCATCTAGCCATCCACTCAGCCCTCCAGCCAGCTAGTCAACCATCCACCCAGTCATCCAATAAATCACCCCTCCAGCCAGTCAGTCAGCCAGCCAGTCAGCCTGCCAGCCACTCAGTCAGTCAGTCAGTCAGCCAGCCAGTCAACCTGCCAGCCACTCAGCTAGTCAGTCAGTCAGCCAACCAGTCAACCTGCCAGCCACTCAGTCAGTCAGTCAGTCAGCCAACCAGTCAACCTGCCAGCCACTCAGCTAGTCAGTCAATCAGCCAACCAGTCAACCTGCCAGCCACTCAGTCAGTCAGTCAGTCAGCCAGCCAGTCAACCTGCCAGCCACTCAGCTAGTCAGTCAGTCAGCCAACCAGTCAACCTGCCAGCCACTCAGTCAGTCAGTCAGTCAGCCAACCAGTCAACCTGCCAGCCACTCAGCTAGTCAGTCAGTCAGCCAACCAGTCAACCTGCCAGCCACTCAGTCAGTCAGTCAGTCAGCCAACCAGTCAACCTGCCAGCCACTCAGCCAGTCAGTCAGTCAGCCAACCAGTCAACCTGCCAGCCACTCAGTCAGTCAGTCAGTCAGCCAACCAGTCAACCTGCCAGCCACTCAGCTAGTCAGTCAGTCAGCCAACCAGTCAACCTGCCAGCCACTCAGTCAGTCAGTCAGTCAGCCAACCAGTCAACCTGCCAGCCACTCAGTCAGTCAGTCAGTCAGCCAACCAGTCAACCTGCCAGCCACTCAGTCAGTCAGTCAGTCAGCCAGTCAACCTGCCAGCCACTCAGCTAGTCAGTCAGTCAGCCAACCAGTCAACCTGCCAGCCACTCAGCCAGTCAGTCAGCCAGCCAGTCAACCTTCCAGCCACTCAGCCAGTCAGTCAATCGCCAGCCAGTCAACCTTCCAGCCACTCCCGTCAATCGCCAGCCAGTCAACCTTCCAGCCACTCAGCCAGTCAGTCAATCAGTCAGCCAGTCAACCTTCCACCCAGTCAGTCAGTCAGCCAGCCAGTCAGTCAGTCAGTCAGTCAGTCAGTCAGCCAGTCAGCTAGACAGTCAACCTTCCAGCCAGTCAACCTTCCAGCCAGTCAGTCAGTCAGCCAGCCAGTCAGCCTGCCAGCCACTCAGCCAGTCAGTCAATCAGTCAGCCAGTCAACTTTCCACCCAGTCAGTCAGTCAGCCAGCCAGTCAGTCAGTCAGTCAGTCAGTCAGTCAGCAGGTCAGCTAGACAGTCAACCTTCCAGCCAGTCAACCTTCCAGCCAGTCAGTCAGTCAGTCAGTCAGCCAGCCAGTCAACCTACCAGCCAGTCAGTCAGTCAGTCAGTCAGCCAGCCAGTCAACCTTCCAGCCACTCACCCAGTCCGTCGGTCCTCCGTGCGGGGTCGGGAACTGGCGGAAGTGGCCCCTAATTGTCCATTGTGGAGTGATGGGACAATTATGGTCAGCTTATAATGGCCGGACCACATTTGCGGCGGCCCGGTTTGTCCAGCCCGCTGACTCCCAGATGGATTAGTCTTGCTTCATAAGCCTCCCCATCCTTTCCCTTTATCTACCCTCCTTCCTTCCTCCTTCCTTCCTTTCCTTGTTTCCCCTTCCCTCCCTTTTATTCTTACTCTTCGTCCATCAACATCACTTTGTTTTCTCCCTCCCTCATTCCAAGAACTCCTCCATTATTTTCTCTTCCGCTCGCTTGTTTTCTCTTCTTCCCTTCTTTATCTAGTTCTCTTCCCATTCTTCATCTTCTCCGATCAGCCATTTCCTTTCATCCTCTTTTCTCCATCATTATCTTTCCTCTCCCTTCTACTCTTCTTTCCAATTTAGACATCTCCTTACCTTTCCTCCTTCCTCCTCATCCTTAGCTCTTTCTTTCTACTCCTTTCAGCCTACATATTATCTTCCCATTACTTTTTTCCCTCCTTTCCGCTCCCTTTCCCTTTAAACTATTCCATCTATGTTTTTTCCCCCTTTTTTTTCCTTTCCTGTTTTTTTTAACCCTCATCATCAATTTACTCCTCTCTTATCTACTCCTTTCTGCATCTCTCATTATTTTCTCCTTCATTCTTTTCTTTCTTCAACCTCTACCTCCCTCTTTCTCACTTTTCTTCCTTCTCTCATCCTTCCTCCTTCCTCTCATCAATATATCTTTCACTCTTTACTCTCTTCTTCCTCCTCTCTTTTCGTTCCTTTTCCTCCCTCCTCCCTCGCGCCTCCCTTCCTCTTTCATCAATTTCTCCCTCCTTCACCCTTCCTTCCCTTCTCCCTGTGTAGAGCCATGACCATATCCTCCCTCTCCCCTTCCTTCCTCCTAATCACTTCTTCCTCCTAATCCCTCTCCATCTCCTCCTTAACCCTTTTCTCCTCTTCATCTCCTCCCTTTCTCATTTACCCATTTTCTCCCTTTGTCTCATTTCTTCCTCTCTCAATTCGTCACCTTTTACGTAACTCCTAATTTATTCCTCAGCTCAGCCCTTCTCTTCCCTTCCACCTGTCTCCCTTTCTTCCTCTTTTCCATCCCTCTTCCTTTTATCGTCTTTTTTTCTTCTTTTTTTTATTATTATTACTATTTCTTATTTTCCCTTTTCTTCTTCTTTTTCTTCTTTTTCTTCTCCCTCTTCTTCCCCATTTCCCCATCTTTCTCTTACCTTATCCACAGCCTCTCTCTAATCTCTTCTCTTCCCCATCTTCCTCCCTTCTTCATCTCTTCATTATGATATCGTCTCACCCCCTTCTCACTTCCTTCTTTCTCTGTCCTCCACTTTTTTCCTTCTCCGGCCTCATTCTGCCTTCACCTTTTCTCTCCCCAGTTTCTCCTGATCATCATTTCCTCCTCTCTTCCTCCTCTCCTCTTCTTCCTTCCTTCCTCCTCCCCTCTTACTTTTACCCATTTTAACTCCTCACTCATTTCCTCCTCTCCTCTATGCCCATCAGCTCCTTATCTCTCCTCCACTTCCTCTTCTTTCCCCTCTCCTCTTCCCCTTCTAGTACTTTCCCCATTTCCTTCTCACCCATTTCCTCTTCTCTTCCTTACCCCCGTTCTTCACCACACCTCCTCCTCCTCCCCCCTCCCTGCACTCGTATAAAAGGCCTGGCAGTCAACATCCTCTTTTACTCACTAAGATCTGGCGGCCTCAGACTCACAGACGAAGAGATAAAAGAGGCAGAAGAGAAAAGGCATACTGAGCCCCGTCAAACAAAGGGCCACAGAAACACGACGACCTGGATCTGATGCTGGAGGGGTCGTAGTCGTAGTAGTGGTGGTGGTGGTTGTGGAGTAGGGTTAGAGAGAAAGGAGAATGGGAAGGCGGGTGCAGGGAAAACAAGAGAGGTAATGGAGGAGAGAGAGGAAGACATAGGATGCATTATAGTGGTCTTCCTCCTCCTCTTCCTCCTCCTCTTCCTCCTGGTTTTGCTCCTCTTTCTTGTTTTCGTCCTCCTCCTCCTCCTTCTCCTCCTCTTCATCCTTCTTTTCCTCCTCCTTCTTCTCCTCTTTTTTATCTTCTTTTTCTTGTTTTTTGGTGTTGTTGTTGATTTTGTTCTTGTTATTGTTTTTTTGTGATTGTTGTTGTTATTGTTGTTGTTGTTGTTGCTGTTGTGATTGTTGTTGTTATTGTTGTTGTTGTTGTTGCTGTTGTGATTGTTGTTGCTGTCGTTGTTGTTGATGATGATGATTTTCTTGTTCTTGTTCTTGTTCTTGTTCTTCTTCTTCCACTTCTTCATCTCCTTCCTCCTCCTCCTCCTCCTCCAACTCCTCCTCGTCCTCCTCCTCCTCCTCGTCCTCCTCCTCCACCCACGTTCTTCCCTTTCCTTTTTTCTTCACTTTTGTCTTCATTCTTTTTTTTTTTCTTTTTTCTGTTTTCTTTGTCGTTCCTGAGCAGCGGCGGCATCAAGAAGCCTCAAGTCTAATGCATTCCTTATACGTAGACTTTTTTTTCTTTTTATACATTCTCATTGTTTCGTCTTTTTTTTTTGGGGGGGGAGAGGGGGGATAGTGGGGGGTACGTGGTGATAAGACAAAAGACGCTCGGGTTTTGTTTGTTGTTTTTCTTCCTCCTCGTAAAGAGAGAGAGAGAGAGAGAGAGACAATGGTAGGAAAAAAGAACATGTATATATTTTTCTTTATATTCTTTTTTTTCTTTCTTCATCTACAGTTTGTGTGTCTTAATGTTTTTTTTCTGGCTATTTTTATTTCTCTTTTCTTCCTTATAGCTTGTTTTGTTTTGTTGTTGTTGTTGTTCTATTGTTCTTTCCTCTATTGTTAAGTTGGGGGTTCCCCAACTTAACACACCCCAGCCAACACCCCGAACACTCAACTTCACCCCAACCAAACTAACCACCTGTTCACCAACACCCAGCCCTCCCCCTAACTTCACCCTTCCCGAACACTCAACTTCACCCCAACCAAACTAACCACCTGTTCACCAAAACCCAGCCCTCCCCCCAACTTCACCCTTCCCGAACACTCACCCTCACCTTAACCAAACCAGCATTACCTATTCACGACAACCCAATTCACCCCAACTTCACCCCCAACCTTCAATAACACGCAACCACTTCAACCTCACCAACTCCAAAACAACCTACTCAAGAATCTACCTTCCACACACACACACACACACCCAAATCAACCAACATAGCTTTCTTCTCCAGCCGCGTGTACCCCCTTCTTCACTTTCCCTTCTCCTCCTTCTTTTTTCTTCTTCAGCGCCCACTTCTTCACCCTTTTCTTCAACGCACCATTTCTTCAGCACACCCTCTTCTTCACTCCCTTCTTCACCGTCCTCCTTTACCCCCTTCTTCACCTCCCCTTCTTCAGCGTTCCCCCTTCTTCTCCACGCCTTTTTCTTCAACACCCTCCCTTCTTCAGCTTCAGCGCCTCCTTCTTCACCCCTTCTTCAACGTCCCCTCTTCTTCACCCCTCCTTTAACGCTCCTTCTCCAACGTCATCCTCTTCCTAACCCCTTCTTAAGCGTCATCCTCTTCATAACACCCTTCTTCACCGTCATCCTCTTCATAACCCCCTTCTTCACCGTCATCCTCTTCCTAACCCCCTTCTTCAGCGTCCTCCTCTTCTTCACCCCCTCCTTTAACGCTCCCTTCTCCAACGTCATCCTCTTCCTAACCCCCTTCTTCACCGTCATCCTCTTCCTAACCCCCTTCTTCACCGTCATCCTCTTCCTAACCCCCTTCTTCACCGTCATCCTCTTCCTAACCCCCTTCTTCACCGTCATCCTCTTCCTAACCCCCTTCTTCACCGTCATCCTCTTCCTAACCCCCTTCTTCACCGTCATCCTCTTCCTAACCCCCTTCTTCACCGTCATCCTCTTCCTAACCCCCTTCTTCACCGTCATTCTCTTCCTCACCGCCTACTTCACCGTCATCCTCTTCCTAACCCCTTCTTCACCGTCATCCTCTTCCTAACCCTTCTTCACCGTCATTCTCTTCCTTAACCCCCTTCTTCACCGTCATCCTCTTCCTAACCCCCTTCTTCACCGTCATTCTCTTCCTAACCCCCTTCTTCACCGTCATCCTCTTCCTAACCCCCTTCTTCAACGTTATCCTCTTCCTCACCACCATCCTCAGCGTCCCCCCCTTCTTCAACCGCCCCACCCCACCCACACCCCAACCAAAAAGATAGTATTCATACATAAACAATTCCTTCGTTTCTTCTCATTTCCTCCCCAGCAGCAAAGCAGAACGTATGGAATATCTGCTTTCATAAGTCCCAGGCCATGAAGACATTTTACGGGCGGAGGGAACCAGTAAAAATAATAATCCGCCGTGTTTATATTCCGCCTCCAGAAGAATAGGCTGCGTGCAGGCGGCCAAGATGCGTCCTTCCTCTGGCGGCCCGGGGAGGAGGAGGAGGTAAAGATAGTGGTCGTGATGTTGGTGGAAGAGAAAGAGCATGTGGGGGAGGTAAAAGGAGGAGCAGTGATGGAAGGTGGAGGAGGAGGAGGAGGAAGGTGGGTTAGACCGTTTGAAGATGAAAGGAGGTGGAAGTGGAGAGGAAAGGAAAAGAAGGAGGAGGAGGAGATAGTGGATGGATGGGGTGGAAAAGGACAGGAGATGGAAGAATAGAGGAAAGGAGGAAGATGGGTTAGAAGATGAAAGGAGGTGGAAGAGGAGAGTAAAGGAAAAGGAGGAGGAGGAGGAGATAGTGGATGGATGGGGTGGAAAAGGGCAGGAGATGGAAGAATAAGGGAAAGGAGGAGAAGAAAAAGAAGGACGATGTGGTAGTGATGGGAGATGAAAATGGACGAGAAAAGAAGATAGACTAGCAAAAGGAGATGGTGGTGGTGGTTGAAAATGGAGAAGAGAAAGGACTAAGAGGAGGAAAAGAGGAAGGAAGAGAAAGAAGAAAAAGAAGAATAAAAAGGGGAAAGAAAGAAGAATAAAGAAAAAGAAAAAAAAGAAAGAAGAAAAAAGAAAAAAAGATAAAAAAGGGGGTCTTAGTAATGGAAGAAAAAGAAGATGAAGGGTAGTAAAAGGAGATGGTTATGATAAATAGCTATAAATGGAAGAGTAAGAGAGGATGGTGGAGGAAGACGGGGAAAGAGAGGAAGAAGAAGAAAGGAGGTGGAGGAGGAGGAGTTAGTGGCCGTGCGATGGAAGATAACTACTAAACACACACACACACACACACACACACACACACACACACACACACACACACACACACACACACACACACACACACACACACACACACACACACACACACACATGAAGGCAAGCATAATAACAGCAACGAGGATGAGATAGAGGAGGAGGAGGAGAAGGAAGAAGACAAAACAAGACAATAGAATAACAAAAGAGAAGGAGGAGGAGGAGGAGGTGGAGGAATAAAACGGAAACGCAAAAGAACATTAAAATTACATTATACTAGAACTAAGCCGACGTCCATCTTGTTGTCGACCCCCACCCCACACACACACACACACACACACACACACACACACACACACACACACACACACACACACACACCCGCCGGGCCGCCTCCTCACTTTGGTCGTCTTCTCACGGCGGGAGTGTCAGCCTAATCACGAGACTCCAGAAAGCCAGGGCTTTTACTCATTACAAGGAGGACTTCTTTTATTGTTTTTCCTAATATAAGAAACTGGGAAGGTACACAGCCAGCCCCGCCAGCATACTCTCGCTCTCTTTCTCTCTCTCTTTCTCTCGTTTCTCTCTCTCTCACTCGTTTTCTCTCTCCAGCTTGGTTTCTATCTCTTGCTCCTTGTTCGCTCGCTCTAATTCTCTCTCTCTCTCTCTCTCTCTCTCGAGCTCTGTCTCTCTATCTCTCTCGCTCTGTCGCTCTCTCTCTCTCTCTCTCTCTCTCTCTCTCTCTCTCTCTCTCTCTCTCTCTCTCTCTCTCTCTCTCTCTCTCTCTCTCTCTCTCTCTCTCTCTCTCTCTCTCTCTCTCTCTCTCTCTCTCTCTCTCTCTCTCTCTTCTCCCCCGTTCCTCCCCCTCCACCTCCTACCACCCACATTCAACCACATTGAAAATGGCGGTGATGGCGAGGAAGAGGCTGAGGAGGAGGAATAAAGGAGGAAGGCATGATGGCGGTGGTTGTTGGTGGAATAGGAGAAAAAAGGAGTAAAAGGTGGAGGTGATGCTGGTGGTAATGGTGGTTGTGGAGTATTAAGAGGAGGAGGAGGAGGAGGCAAAAGAAACAGTGGAGTGGATGGTGGTGATGTAGGTTGAGTTGTTGTTGTTTGTTGTTTTGTGGTGGTGGTGGTGGTGGTGGTGATTGCGTTGTACAAAATGTAATAAAATGATAATAATAGTGAGGATGGTGATGACGAGGAGGAGGAAGAAGGGGGAGATAGTGATAGAAAAGATGATGATGGTGGTAATAGGTGTTGATTGAGTCTAAATAGTTTGCTGTTGGTGTAGGAGCAGCGAGTAGCGGGCTTTTTTTTATTGTTTCCTTTTTTTGTGTGCCCTTGTGCTGTCTGCTGTAAAAAAAAAAAAAAGTAATGGAAATGTTAACGTTAAAATTTTGTAATAGTCAGTAACAGTTCTTTGTATCTCATCTTCTACTCCACACACTCCAGCATCCACTCACAGCATCCACCTTTACTCATCCTCCACTTCTCTCACTCACCTCTCACACTCATCTAACCCTACTTGACCATCACCTCCCACTCATCCACCCTAATTATAAACCCTCCCTATAACATCCACATAAATCATCCTAGCCCCATCCACTTAGTCCACTCAGGAACCTTCACGTATGTCCATTAATGATTCCATAAACCCTCCCAGGCCTCTACTTAAACTCATTCAGCCTTCCACTTAAACCCACTAAATCCTCACTTAAACACACTCAATCCTCCACTTAAAACCACTAAATCCTCCACTTAAACCCACTCAGCCCTCCACTTAAACCTCAATCCTCCATTTAAACCCACTCAGCCCTCCACTTAAACCACTCTGCCTCCACTTAAACCCTCTGCCCTCCTAAACCCTCAGCCCTCCATAAGCCCTCAATCCTCCATAAACCCACTAAATCCTCCAATTGAGCCCTCAGGCCTCCTTAAACCCACTCAGCTTTCCCTTGAGCCCACTCAGCCTCCTAAACCCACTCAGGCCTAAACTTAAATCCTCAGACTTCCAATTACACCAACTCAGACCCACTTAAATCCACTCAGAATTCCTTAAACCCACTCTGCCTTCCACTTAAACCCATTAGACCCCTACTCACCCACTCCGTCCATCAGCGGCGGTCCCACAACGCCGCAGAGACCCGCACTTAATCACGGCGTCGATAATGAGCCCGTGAAAAATGAATAGTGAGTGAATCATGAAGGTTATAATATTTTTTCCTCCTCCCTCCTCTCTCCTCTCCTTACCCTCCATCCCTCTCCATTCTCTTTCTCTCGCTCCTCTTCGTCATCTCCCGAGCAGTGGTTGTGTGCGGGGCCTAAGGGAGAGGAGGAGAGAGGGAGAAGAAGAATAGAAAATGAGGGAGAGAGGAGAGGAGAAGGAAGAAACTTAATGCTAAAAGACGTGTCTCCTCTCCCTCTATTAATAGGGAGATATTTCATGTAACCAACAGGTGGAGGTGATGTTGTGTGTTATGGTGGTTGGGGAGTATTAAGAGGAGGAGGAGTAAAAAAGAACAGTGGAGGAGGATGGTGGTGATGGAGGTTGAGTTATTGTTGTTTGTTGTTTTAGGTGATGGTGGTGGTGGTGGTGATTGCGTTGTATAAAATGTAATAAAATGATAATAATAGTGAGGATGGTGATGACGAGGAGGAGGAAGAAGGGGGGATATTTGTGTTGTGGTGGTGATGGTGGTAGGTGATTGTGTTGTAAAGCGTAATAAAAGAATAATCATAATAATAGTGATGATGATGATGATGACGAGGAGGAGGAAGAAGGGGGAGATAGTGATAGAAAAGATGATGATGGTGGTAATAGGTGTTGATTGAGTCTAAATAATTTGCTGTTGGTGTAGGAGCATGAGTAGCAGGCTTTTTTTGTTTCCTTTTTTGTGCCTTGTGCTGTCTGCTGTAAAAAAGTAATGGAAATGTTAACGTTAAAATTTTTGTAATAGTCCAGTAACAGTTCTTTGTATCTCATCTTCTACTCCACACTCCAGCATCCACTCACAGCATCACCTTACTCATCCTCCACTTCTCTCACACCTCACACTCATCTAACCCTACTTGACCATCACCTCCCACTCATCCACCTTATTATAAACCCTCCCTATAACATCACCATAAATTAGCCCCATCCACTTAGTCCACCTCAGAACCTTCACGTATATCCATTAATGATTCCACTTAAGCCTCCCAGGCCTCTACTTAAACTCATTCAGCCTTCCACTTAAACCCACTAAATCCTCCACTTAAACACACTCAATCCTCCACTTAAAACCACCAAATCCTCCACTTAAACACACTCAGCCCTCCACGAACCCACCTAATCCTCCATTTAAACCCACTCAGCCCTCACTTAAACCCACTCTGCCTCCACTTAAACCCACTCTGCCCTCCTAAACCCACTCAGCCTCACATAAAACCCACTCAATCCTCCACTTAAACCCACTAAATCCTCCAATTGAACCCACTCAGCCTCCACTTAAACCACCTCAGCTTTCCACTTGAGCCACTCAGCCTCCTAAACCCACTCAGGCCTAAACTTAAATCCACTCAGACTTCCAATTACACCAACTCAGACCCACACTCTAAATCCACTCAGAATTCCACTTAAACCCACTCTACCTTCCACTTAAACCCATTCAAGACCCCTACTCACCCACTCTGTCCATCAGCGGGTCCCAGGAAGACCACTTAATCACGGCGTCGATAATGAGCCCCGTGTGAAATAATGAAGGTTAATCCCTCCTCCCTCTCTCATACCCTCCATCCCTCTCCTCTTTCTCTCTCGCTCCTCTTCGTCATCTCCCTGAGCAGTGGTTGTGCAGTCAAGAGAAGGAGGAGAGGAGAGGATAGAGGGTGAGAGGAGGAGGGAAGGAGACTAATAAGACGTGTCTCTCTCCCTATTAATAGGGGAGATATTTCGTGTAACAACAGTGCTTTTGTGTGTTATGTGAGGCGGGAGGCAGAGCTCTCATCATGGGTGGGAGGAGGAGGAGGAGGAGGAGGAGGATGGATATGTTGGTAGTACTTGATGGTTAGTGATGCAAGAAAAAATGAGACTAAAAGGAGATGAGGAAAAAGAAAGAGGTAAAAGACGGAAGAAAGAAATGAAGAGGTGGAATGTTGCAGGAAGAGAAGGTTTAGGTAGGAGGGGAAGGAGGAGATTCGAACATTTGGAGGAGGAAGAAGAAGAAGAAGGAGGAAGGAGGCAGAAAGGATGATGATGACGAAGAAGAAAGAAAGAAGAAAGAAAAAAGAGTAAACACAAAAAAGTAAAAAGAAAAGTAAAAGAAAAAACAGAAAAGGAGGAGACCGGATCAGAAAAGGAGGAGGAGGAAGAAGGGGAGGAGCAAGAGAAGGGAGAGGAGAGGGAGAAGAGGGGGTGACAGCACTCAGGATGTGAAAAGGTGCTGGATAAGAAGAGGATGGGGATGATGAGTAAGAGATTTTGGAAGTAAGGAAGATTAAGGAGGAGATGGAGAGGGAGGCGCGTCGCAGCCCAGGCAGGGAGAGGAATTTTAAAAGGAGACCCACCACCACAACCACCACCACACCGCCACCACACCACCACCACCACCACCACCACCACAACCACCACACCACCACCACTGCCAGCGCCACCACCACAACCACCACCACTACCACCACCACCACAACCCACCACCACCACTGCCAGTGCCACCACCACAACCACCACAACCACCACCACCACCACCACCACAACACACCACCACACACACCACCACCACCACAGCGCCACCACCACAATCCACCACCACCACACCACCATCACCACCACCACAACCACCACCACTACCACCACCACCACCACCACAACCACCACCACTACCACCACCACTAACCACCACAACCACAAATACCACCACCACCTCACCACCCCACCACTACTACTGCCACCACCACCACTCTCACCACCACCTACAATTCACTTACCACTCAACACCACCACTACTATACTACCACCACCAATAATGCTACTACTACTTCTGCTGTTATTACTACTCTCTACTATACTCTTATATTACTACTACTACTACTACTACTACTACTACTACTGTTGCACCACACTCCACCACCACCAACAGAAAAGAAAGATGCAAGAAGGAAAATAAAACTACTTTGCAGCAAACTTAACACCAGAAATTTATGTAGCAACCGACAACTACATTAACGAAGGAGAAAGAAAAAAAGAATGAAAGAAAGAAAGTAGAAGAGAAAAAGAAATAACCAAAAAGAATAGCTAAGGCAACACAAGAAGGAAGATGACGTTTTTAGTCACCCATTTTCACGGTCTAATTTTGGGGTCGAGTATTTTCAGTAGTAACACACACACACACACACACACACACACACACACACACACACACACACACACACACACACACACACACACATCACGACTCCCTCCTTTCCTCCCTCCCTCCTCCCATGGCACCCTCACCTCAGCTTTCTTTTCAGAATAAAAAAATAATGCAGAATAAATGAAATAGAAAGAGACAGAGAACCTCAGCTCCCATCCTAAATGTGAGGTCTCTCACTTCATCTGCGGGCAGATTACCTTCTTCCTCCTCCTCCTCCTCCTCCTCCTCCTCCTCCTCCTCCTCCTCCTGGCTGTTATTCATGCTATTATGGTAAAGAGTCACAAGGACAAGATTTTGCTTTTTAAACGTAAGAGCGTAAAATGTGGTGTCTGCATGGTAATGAAAAGGAAGGTGATTTTACATTTTTTCTCTGAGGGCAGGGAGAGAGAAAGAGAACAAGAGTGGAGAGTGAGGTGGAGGTGAGACAGAGGAGGGTGACTGGTGGTGGTGGTGGTGGCATGATAGCAAAGGGAAACGACGCGTAAGGGGCCGAGGGAAAAGGATAATGGTGGTAATAGTCGCAGAAATAGAGAAAGAAAAGGATGATGAAGGGGTTGAGGAGGGATAAGGTGGTAAATGATGATGATGGGATTGAATGAAAATAACAGGAGGGATGAGGCGACAGTGATGAGATGGAAATGATAATAAAAAGAAGACAAGGAGCTGGAGGAGGTAGTTGGCATGATGGTGATGGGGAGTGAAGGATGAGAAGAAAGAGGAGGGAGGAGGATGGACAGTGATGATGAAGATGGAATGGAGGAAGAAAAGAAGATGAAGGAGTTGAGGAGTGGGGTAAGGTGGTAGTCGATGGTGATGTGGATTGGAGAATGAGAAAAAAAACAGGAGGGATGAGGAAGGATGAAGATGATGGAGACGATAAATAAAAGAATGGAGATGTTGAGGAGGTTGTGAAGATGATGATGAAGAAAGATGAGAAAAGGGAAGTGATTGACGGAGACATGAGGGAAGAAGAAAAGGGCTGTGTGTAAACTAGGTGTTAGGAGGAAAGTGAGAAGGTTAATAAAACTAGTTAGACGGGATGAAAGGTGGAAGAGAGAAATTATACAGAGAAATTAAGAAAGAAATCCTAATGCATGATGGCAGCAGAAAATAAAACTGGCAGAGACAATAGCAAAAAAAAGGTAGTATAGGAAAGCTCAGAGAAGGAAGATGATGAAGAGGAGAAAGAGACAATAATAATTAAAAGGGGAAGAGAAGAGACAAAAGAAGACCAAGCCAGTGAGACAGAAGGAGAGGAGGAAGATGAGATGTAAGACAAGATAGAGGATGACCAATGCTTCAAGAGTACAAATAAAGGAACCAGGAAGGAGTGATGCAAGGCAAAATGAATAAATATAAAAGGATAAGTTAATGGAGAATAACACCAATTTGCTACTATCAGGAACGGATGGTTTACAGAATGAGACACGATCGGAATACATTATAGACTATTTTGGTGGATATAAAGGTTTGATTCTGAGGTGAATTTATACCAGGTTTGTGCGTTTATTTTATGTCGTCTATATTTCTCTTCGTTCGGGTTGATGTGCTTATGTTTTGTGTGGGTTTGATTTTTTGTTTTCACTCTTTATCTATCCTGTGTTCACTCCTTCCGCTTATCCGTTTTCCGCCTCGCTTCTCTTCCTTTCCTGTTGGTTTCTGACATTTTCTTTACTTGAGTTCTGATTTTTCTTTCTCTCATTTGCTCTTATTCTTTATCTATCCTGGCCCATGATTCTTTTCATTCATCTCCTTCATTTCTTTTCCTCTTTCTCTATCCTGCATTCACTCATCTCATATCTCTTCCATTTATTCATTTTCTCTCATGTCTATTCCTTTCCTACTCCTTTCTCTCATTTTCCTTCCTCCCATCTTTTTAAACTGTCTTATTATTCCCTTTTTCTTCATTTTCTTTTATTTTATTCTTCCTTTTACTTTCTCCTCATTTGCTTTATTCACATTCTACCTCTTTATCATATTCACCTCTCCCCTTCTTTACTTCCATCTCTAAACTGTTCTTACATTCCTTTCTTCTATATTTCCTTCACTCCTTTCTATTCCTTCTTTATAATTTCGCATCTTCGTTTTCACATTTCGCTTCTTGCTACGCCTTCTTAAACTCATATTCAATTTTTTTTTCCCATTATCTTCCTTTAACTCTCATTCCATTTCCTTTCCCATTCTTCCTTTATTCTCACTGACCTATCCATTTCACTTTTCTCCTTCTTCTTCTTCTTCGTTAGTCTCTGTTATTGTTGTACCCATCATCTTTCCCTCTCATCAACCTCTTTTCCTTCTCCTTTATCTCCCGTTTCTCTTCATCATTCACCTCTTCCTCTCTCACCTTCCTATTTAGCCAACGTTACCCATCGTCCCCATCCTCCTCCTCACCACCCATTTTCTTCCATTTATCTTCTCTCTTCTTTCTTCTTTTTCTCGTATTCTATTTCTCTTTCGACGTTCGTTATTCTTTCATCTTTCCTCCTCTGCTCTCCTCGTCTCACCCTTTCCTCTTTCCTGTCCCCACCTACTGTTTTTGTCTTCTCTCTCCCTTCTCCAGCTCAGTCTTCACCAAAACACATTCTCCCTCCCATCTTTCCCTCTTCTCCCCCTCCACGTTCCCTTCCTTCCCGCCCAGATAGGAGAGATGTCACTGTAGATGAGAGAGGAAGAGATGGAGGAAAAGGGAGAGCGGGAAGATAAAGGAGAAGGGAAGAGGAAGAGGAGGAGACAAGGAGGAAAGGCACGCAGAATAAATCCGAGAGAAACTGAGGGAATGCAAAAATATTATAGGAGGGGACATAAGAAATAAAGGAAGATTCATAGGAAAACGGGAAAAAATAATGAAGGTGGAGAAAAGGTAAAGCGTAGAGAGAGACTATAGAAGAGGAAAGATTGGTCACACCTGAGAAAGAAGATGAAAAAACAGAAGATTAAGAAAAGACAGTAAAGAGGGAAGAGAAGAGGAACACAGAGAGAGGTAGTTGCTAGGTTAGATGATGATGATGACAGATGAGATGATGAGGAGGAGGAGGAGGAGGAGGAGGGAGGAGGAGGAGCACTGAGGCCACGTGCTTCTTTACCATTACCTGCCTATTCCCATTACTTCCCTTCCCTCCTCATACCAAAAAACATTTTTCACACTAGTAATTCTTCATAATGGAATCATCGTTCGAATATTTAAAAGCTGGTCTCAAAAATCATCGTTTGGGTAAATTCCTAAAAGTCATCTCTGTCTTTATCCTTAGTTGTATCTGTCCTTCCACTCGCTATGCCAAGCGAGGAAGACTGTCAGACTCACACGTGGCGGCTGGCAGCGAGTAGACCCCGCGCAGTAATATATCAGGAATGTAGTTGTTTCAAAATCAAAATACAAATATTGCGCCATTATTTAAGAGAAGATGGCGCCACTATAAACACTTTACCTGCGCCATGACGGGCGGGCCAAGGCACCATCCAGGCCTCAAGCAAAGCCTACCTGCGCAATAGGCGTAGACGTAAAAAAAAAAAACTTTATTATAGAGGAAGAAAATAACGTAGAACCGTCGTAAAGACCGTTTTATGTCCGAAATCGTAATGATCCATGCAAGCGTTCTGGGATATTACTGGCTTAGGGGAACGAGTTTGTAGCTGTGCATTGTAAGGCTCCTATCAGGGCTCAGCTCATTCTATAGAAGAGCTCTGTGAAATGGCAATAAACAATGGACTTAGAAAACGTCTTCGTGAGGCCAGTGGAAAAAATAAAACCCCGTAGGACATATCCACTATTGTCCGCCTGTCAAAACCCCATCGTACGTGCTAGTAATGTTGTAATAACCACCACAATTGTGCTCCTTTTTAATGCGGACCCGGTAGGAGCCGCTGTTCAAGATTATCCAAATGCAGAATATGAAGGAAGGCGTTGGTAAAGAGATTTTTCATTAACTAACGCAAGAGTGGTATCAGAATAAGTGGGAAGAAGTTTGAGTGAGTTGCTCTGCTAGGTGGGCATGTTAGTGGCATAATAGAGAAGAGCTTGAAGGATGAGTATACGGAGTGTGTGTGTTTAAAGCAGAATGGTTCCAGCATATACAAGTGTACATGAGAACAGAGTGTATGTTTATAATATAAGTATATATCATTATCCCACCCGGGCAATCAAGCCAAGGTCTGCATCCCACCCGGCAATCAGCACAAGGTCTGTACCCACCCAGGCGATTAAGCTTAAGGTCCCAGTAATCATTATTATCCACCCGGGCAATCAAGCTGTTAGGTCTGCATCCCCACCCGGGCGATTAAGCCAAGGTCCGCAATCATTATCCCACCAAGCTGATTAAGCCATAGGTCAGCAAACATTATCCCATCTGGCGATTAAGCTGTCCGAACCACCAAGAGATTCGTCAAGGTCCCATCCGCAATCACAAGGATTGCTTAAGGTCCGCATCCACCAAGGATTGCTTCAAGGTCCGCATCCCACCAAGGATGGGTTGCTGTACGCATCCCACCTGGGCGATTAAGCCAAGGTCCGCATCCCACCCAGGCAATCAAGCCAAGGTCCGCATCCCACCTGCGCATATTAAGCTGGCGTTGTCCGCAATCATTATCCCACCGGGCAACCAAGCCATAGGTCCGCAATCAGCCATCCAACATGCAATTAAGCTATTAGTCCGCATCCCACCCGGGCAATTGCCGAGGTCCGCATCCCACCTTGGGCAATTACCGCCAAGGTCCGCAATCATTATCCCACCCGTGCAAAGTAATTGCTTAAGGTCCGCATCCCACCCCAGGCGCGATTAAGCCAAGGTCACAATCATTATCCCACCTGGGCAATTAAGCCAAGGTCCGCATCCTACCAAGGCGATTAAGCCAAGGTCAGCAATCATTCACCCAAGCGATTGGGTTTCTGTACACATCCCACCAAGGATTGGTTGTTGTCCGCATCTCACCCGGGCGATTGCCAAGGTCACCAGTCATTATCCCACCCGGGCGATTAAGCCAAGGTCCGCATCCAACCCGGGCGCGATTGCCGCGCGCCACCAATCATTGCATCCCACCCAAGCGATTGCTTATGTCCGCATCCCACCAAGGATGCGATTAAGCTGGTCCGCATCCCACCTGGGCGATTGGTCCAAGGTCTGCATCCCACCCAAGGATTAAGCCAAGGTCTGCATCCCACCCGCGATTAAGCCAAGGTCTGCATCCCACCCGGGCGATTAAGCCAAGGTCCAGCATCTTCTAACCCGGGAAGATTAGCTTCGGTCCGCATCCCACCCGCAAAGCGACGGAAGCCAAGGTCAAAGATCCCACCCGGGCGATTGGGTTAAGGTCAGCATCCTACCCAAGGATTAAGGTCAGGTAATCATTATCCCACCCAAGCGATTGGCCAAGGTCCGCATCCCACCCGGGCGATGATTGTCAAGGTCCGCATCCCACCCAAGCGATTAAGCTAAAGGTACACAATCATTATCTCTGCTCCAAGGATTAAGCCAAAGGTTCAGCCGCCAATCATTATCTCACCCGGGCGATTAAGCCAAGGTTGTCTGCATCCCACCCGGCGATCAAGCCAAGGGGTCCGCATCCCACCCGGCCGATTAAGCCAAGGTCTGCATCCCACCGGCGATTGCTTGCGGTCAGCAGTCATTATCCCACCCGGGCGATTAAGCCAAGGTCCGCATCCCATCCTGTCCGGGCGATTTAGCCAAGGTCCGAATCCCACCCGGCGATTAAGCCTCAAGGTCTGCATCCCACCTGGGCGATTAAGCCAAGGTCCGCAATCATTATCCCACCCAAGCGATCAAACCAAGGTCCGCATCCCACCCAGTGGAGATTGGGCTCAAGGTCCGTATCCCACCGGTAAGAGATTAAAGCCAAGGTCCGCACCATTATTATCCCTGCCCACCTGGGCGATCAAGAAGCGTCCACATCCCGCACCTGGTGATTGCCAAGGTCAGCAATCATT
>NW_026111106.1:0-2500 GCF_024679095.1 Eriocheir sinensis | reverse complement strand
AACTCTCCCATCAAATAACATGGTAAACTAAGATTAGATACATAATCTAAAATTTGCTCCATTGATTCAAAAAAATCATTGAGTGATGCATTGGGTGGTCTGTAAAAAACACCTATTATGAAATTTGAAGGCTTGATTATTTTAATACATCGTGATTCAAGGTGTGGTAGTTTTAAAACAAGCGTTAGTAATCTTTTCTCATTGAAACTTGTTATGCAGATAAATAGCTAAGCTCCCCTTGTGTTGACTTATTCTGAAAGTATGAAAGTAGTTACCTGGTTATATAAGTTACATATGGCATCATTTAGACGTGTTTCACATAACCCGATAGCATCAAGAGAGAGAGAGAGAGAGAGAGAGAGAGAGAGAGAGAGAGAGAGAGAGAGAGAGAGAGAGAGAGAGAGAGAGAGAGAGAGAGAGAGAGAGAGAGAGAGAGAGAGAGAGAGAGAGAGAGAGAGAGAGAGAGAGAGAGAGAGAGAGAGAGAGAGAGAGAGAGAGAGAGAGAGAGCGAGAGAGAGAGAGAGAGAGAGAGAGAGAGAGAG
Organism: Eriocheir sinensis; assembly: GCF_024679095.1. Lineage (NCBI taxonomy): Eukaryota > Metazoa > Arthropoda > Malacostraca > Decapoda > Varunidae > Eriocheir > Eriocheir sinensis. The sequence goes on along the minus strand of NW_026111106.1, from coordinate 1,958 downwards.
AGAGAGAGAGAGAGAGAGAGAGAGAGAGAGAGAGAGACGTAAAAAAAGAAGAAAAAAATATTATAGAGAAGAAAATAACGTAGAACTCGTAAAGACCGTTTTATGTCCGAAATCGTAATGATCCATGCGCGTTCTGGATATTACTGGCTTAGGAACGAGTTTGTAATGTGCATTGCAAGGCACCTATCAGGCTCAGTCTGTCTATAGAGGCGCTCGTGAAACAATAACAATGGACTTAGAAAAAATCGTGATGCCAGCGTGGAAAAATAAACCCCTTGTGACATAACCACGCTTGTCCGCCTGTCAAAACCCCGTCGTACGTGCTAGTAATGTTGTAATTACCACCACACCGTGCCCTTAATGCGGACCCGGTAGGAGCCGCTGTTCCTAAGACTATCCAAATGCAGTCATGAAGGAAGGCGTTGCAAAGATTTTTTCATTAACTAATCCAAGAGTGGTATCAGAATAAGTGGGTACAGTTTGAGTGAGTTGTTTTGCTAGTGGGCATGTTAGTGCATATGAGAAGAGCTGAAGGATGAGTATAATGTGGAGTGTGTGTGTTTAAAGTGAATGGTTTGAGTATATACAAGTGTACATGAGAACAGAGTGTATGTTTATAAGTGTATGTATATCATTATCCCACCTGGGCAATTGCCAAGGTCTGCATCCCACCTGGCAATCAAGCCAAGGTCTGCATCCCACCCAGGCGATTAAGCCAAGGTCCGCAATCATTATCCCACCTGGCAATCGCCAAGGTCTGCATCCCACCTGGGCACTGCCAAGGTCTGCATCCCACCCGGGCAATCAAGCCAAGGTCTGCATCCCACCCGATTAAGCCAAGGTCCGCAATCATTATCCCACCCAAGCGATTAAGCCAAGGTCAGCAATCATTATCCCACCCAAGGATTAAGCCAAGGTCCGCACCCCACCCAGGCAATCGCCAAGGTCCGCATCCCACCCGGGCAAAGCCAAGGTCCGCAGTCATTATCCCACCCGGGCAATTAAGCCAAGGTCCGCAATCATTATCCCACCCGGTAATTAAGCCAAAGTCCGCATCCCACCCGGGCAATTGCCGAGGTCCGCATCCCACCCGCAATTGCCAAGGTCCGCAATCATTATCCCACACGGGCGATTGCCCAGGTCTACATCCCACCCGGGCGATTAAGCCAAGGTCCGCATCCCACCCGTGCGATTAAGCCAAGGTCACCAGTCATTATCCCACCCGGGCGATTAAGCCAAGGTCTGCATCCCACCCGGGCGATTAAGCCAAGGTCCGCATCCTACCCAGGCGATTAAGCCAAGGTCCGCAATCATTATCCCACCCGGGCGATTAAGCCAAGATCCGCATCCCACCCGGGCGATTGCTGGTTGGTCTGCATCCCACCCGGGCGATTAAGCCAAGGTCAGCAGTCATTATCCCACCCGGGCGATTAAGCCAAGGTCCGCAATCATTATCCCACCCGGGCGATAAAGCCAAGGTCCGCATCCCACCGGGCGATTAAGCCAAGGTCTGCAACCCCCCCCGGCGATTAAGCCCAGGTCCGCAGTCATTATTCCACACCCGGCGATTAAGCCCAGGTCCACATCCCACCCGGGCGATTAAGCCAAGGTCCGCATCCCACCCGGGCGATTAAGCCAAGGTCTGCATCACACCCGGGCGATTAAGCCAAGGTCCGCAATGATTATCCCACCGGCGATCAAGCCAAGGTCCGCATCCCACCCCAGGAGATTAAGCAATCCGCATCCCACCAAGGCGATTAAGCCAGGAGCAATCACGATGGGCCATCCCACCCCGGCACCAAGCCAAGGTCCGCATCCCACCTGAGCATTGCCAAGGTCTGCACATCCCACCCTGGCAATCAAGCTAAGTCCGCATCCCACCAGAGCACCGCCAAGGCCACATCCCACCCCGGCAATCAAGCCAAGGTCCGCATCCCACCAGAGCAACTGCCACGCGA
>NW_026111105.1:0-36965 GCF_024679095.1 Eriocheir sinensis | reverse complement strand
CCAACGTCCTCCACCTTTCTACGTTAGGTGTTAGACCTCTTCATCCTGCTCTGGCAAATGCTCTAACTTTAGGGATTGACACAGTAAACTTCATATCGTCAGTCTATGGCAGAACAGAGGTCTTTCTCAATGGTCCATCTCTATTCCTTCACCTTTCTCTGTTTGATGTTAGATTACGCCATCCTGCTCCGGCAAATGCTCTAACTTAAGTGACTGCAATACTCTAATATTCACCATCGTAAGTTATTACTAGTCTATTACAAAGGCCTTTCCCAGTTGTCTGTTCCTCTACCTTTCTCTGTTTGATGTTAGTGTACTCCATCCTGCTCCGGCCAATGATCTAATGTAATCTCTCCACCTGCTCGCCCTCTGCCCGCCCTGACGTGTACATGTTCTGGGTCGTCACTGTTGCGTTGGCTGTCCTCCTGATGAGTCCATTTCTCGTTCTTGTTTGTTGTTAGATTATCTTTATTTTTTTGTTTGTTACCTAACCGATGATGCTCTCTCTGTCTGTCTGTCTGTCCGTCTCTCTCTCTCTCTCTCTCTCTCTCTCTCTCTCTCTCTCTCTCTCTCTCTCTCTCTCTCTCTCTCTCTCTCTCTCTCTCTCTCTCTCTCTCTCTCTCTCTCTCTCTCTCTCTCTCTCTCTCTCTCTCATCTCCTCCCCATCCTCCTCCTGCCCATACATACAAGCATACATACACATACATACATACATTCACTCACACACAAACAAACACATATATATATATATATATATATATATATATATATATATATATATATATATATATATATATATATATATATATATATATATATATATAAACTCCACTCTGGACGATTCTGGGCATATTCCGCCTACTCAGCCCCCCTCTGACTCATTTATGGGTGTTATAAAGATTCTTAAAAATGATGTTTTCTATGCCCTCTGGCCTCAATCCTCAGAAGGCTTATGGACCTGATAGAGTGCCTCCTATTGTCCTTAAAAACTGTGCCTCCGTGCTGTCACCCTGCCTGGTCAAACTCTTTCGCCTCTGCCTGTCAACATCTACCTTTCCTTCTTGCTGGAAGTATGCCTTCATACAGCCTGTACCTCAGAAGGGTGACCGCTCCAATCCCTCAAACTACCGTCCTATTGCTTTACTTTCTTGTCTATCTAAAGCTTTTGAATCAATCCTTAACCGGAAGATTCAAAAGCACCTTTCCACTTCTGACCTTCTATCTGATCGCCAGTATGGGTTCCGCAAGGGGCGTTCTACTGGTGATCTCCTAGCCTTCTTAACTGACTCTTAGTCATCCTCTCTTAGCCGTTTCGGTGAAACTTTTGCTATTGCGCTGGACATATCAAAAGCTTTTGATAGGGTCTGGCACAAATCTTTGCTTTCTAAACTACCCTCCTACGGTTTCTATCCTTCTCTCTGTACCTTTATCTCCAGTTTCCTTTCTGACCGTTCTATTTCTGCCGTGGTGAACGGTCACTGTTCTTCCCTAAATCTATTAACAGTGGTGTCCCACAGGGTTCTGTCCTATCTCCCACTCTTTTTCTGTTGTTCATTGATGAGCTTCTTTCCAAAACGAACTGTCCTATCCATTCCTACGCCGATGATTCCACTCTGCATTATTCAACTTCTTTTAATAGAAGACCCACCCTTCAGGAATTTAACGACTCAAGGCTGGAGGCTGCAGAACGCTTAGCCTCAGACCTTACTATTATTTCCGATTGAGGCAAGAAGAACCTGGTGTCCTTCAACGCCTCAAAAACACAGTTTCTCCACCTATCCACTCGACACAATCTTCCAAACAACTATCCCCTATTCTTTGACAACACCCAGCTATCACCTTCCTCAACACTAAACATCCTCGGTCTATCCTTAACTCAAAATCTCAACTGGAAACTTCATATCTCATCTCTTACTAAATCAGCTTCCTCGAGGCTGGGCGTTCTGTACCGTTTCCGCCAGTTCTTCTCCCCTGCACAGTTGCTGTCCATATACAGGGGCCTTGTCCGCCCTCGTATGGAGTAAGCATCTCATGTGTGGGGGGGCTCCACTCACACAGCTCTTCTGGACAGAGTGGGCAAGGCTCTTCGTCTCATCAGCTCTCCTCCTCATACTGATAGTCTTCTACCTCTTAAATTCCGCCGCAATGTTGCCTCTCTTTCTATCTTCTATCGATATTTCCACGCTGACTGCTCTTCTGAACTTGCTAACTGCATGCCTCCCCCCCTCCCGCGGCCCCGCTGCACTCGACTTTCTGCTCATGCTCATCCCTATACTGTCCAAACCCCTTATGCAAGAGTTAACCAGCATCTTCACTCTTTCATCCCTCACGCTGGTAAACTCTGGAACAATCTTCCTTCATCTGTAATTCCTCCTGCCTACGACTTGAACTCTTTCAAGAGGAGGGTATCAGGACACCTCTCCTCCCGAAACTGACCTATCTTTCGGCCACCTCTTTGGATTCTTTTAGGAGCAGCGAGTAGCGGCTTTTTTATTAATGTTTACTTTTGTGCCCTTGAGCTGTCTCCTTTATAAATAAAAAAAATATATATATATATATATATATATATATATATATATATATATATATATATATATATATATATATATATATATATATATATATATATATATATATATATATATATATATATATATATATATATATATATATATATATATATATATATATATATATATATATATATATATATATATATATATATATATATATATATATATATATATATATATATATATATATATATATATATATATATATATATATATATATATATATATTTATATATATATATATATATTTATATATATATATATATATATATTTTTGTTTTTACGACAAAGGAGGCAGCTCAAAGGCACAAAAACAATAATAAAAGAAATGCCCGCTAATCGCTGCTCCCATAAAAGAATCAGAAGAGGTGGCCAAAAGCAAGGTCAGATTCGGGAGGAGAGATGTCCTGATACCCTCCTTTTGAAAGAGTTCAAGTCGTAGGCAGGAGGAAATACAGATAAAGGAAGATTGTTCCAGAGTTTACCAGCGTGTGGGATGAAAGAGTGATGATGCTGGTTAACTCTTGCATAAGGGGTTTGGACAGTATAGGGATGAGCATGAGTAGAAAGTCGTGTGCAGCGGAGTCGCGGGAGGGGGGGAGGCATGCAGTTAGCAAGTTCAGAAGAGCAGTTAGCGTGGAAATATCGATAGAAGATAGAAAGAGAGGCAACATCGCGGCGGAATTTAAGAGGTAGAAGAATATCAGTAGGAGGAGGAGAGTTGATGAGACGAAGAGCCTTAGCCTCCACTCTGTCCAGAGGAGCTGTGTGGGTGGAGCCCTCCCACACGTGAGATGCATACTCCATACGAGGGCGGACAAGACCCCTGTATATGAATAGCAACTGCGCGGGGGAGAAGAACTGGCGGAGACAATACAGAACGCCCAACGTCGAGGAAGCTGATTTAGCGAGAGAGTAGATATGAAGTTTCCAGTTAAGATTTTGAGTTATAATATATATATATATATATATATATATATATATATATATATATATATATATATATATATATATATATATATATATATATATATATATATATATATATATATATATATTAATTTTGAGGCATTGAAGGACACAAGGTTCCTTCTGCCATAATGATAGCAAGGTCTGAGGTTAAGCATTCTTCAACCTCCAGTCTGGAGTCGTGTACTTCCTGTTGGGATGGCCTTCTATCGAAAGAAGTTGAATAATGCAGAATGGAGTCGTGTATGAGTGGACAGGACAGTTTGTTATGGAAAGAAGATCATTGATGAATAACAGGAGGAGGATGGGTGATAGGACAGAGCCCTGTGAAAACCACTGTTTAGGGAAGAATAAAGACCGTGTACCACCGCAGAGATGGAAACGGCTGAAAAGCGAAATTGGAGCAAAGAACAGAGAGAGGATGTTAATCCGAAAGAGGGTAGTTTAGAGTTAAAAGACTGGTGCCAGACTCTGAAGGTTTTCGATATGTTCAGCTCATTGGAGAAACACCGAAACGGTAAGGATGACCAAGACGGTATTAAGAGCAAGAATGTTGCAGAACGCCCATGGGGAACCTGGCGTAAGGCCAGCTACTATGATCAGATATAAGTTTAAGCGAAGAGTTCAGCCTTATTATTGAGATGAGACGGTGCTGCCAACAAGGTTAAGGAGGAGGAACAGGAAGAAGTAAATTGCAGAAGATATTTTTGGCTAGATGCAAGAAGTCACAGGCCGAATTAGAAGTGCGTATTAGCATTTTCTATCGATAAACAGTTTGGTGTCGAGAATAGATTTGGTACGATTCTGGCTGAAATAAAGGTAAAGTTAGCGGGAGTTTGAAGGCTCTGGTATTTTGTAGAGCTGCCTCTATCATTGACAGCACGTGAACAAGCATGATTAACCAAGGCTTTAGCATGAGTAGAAGAAAAAACGTGGAATGTATGACTCCATTCCAGAGGACAATCACCTCTGTGATGTGCAGGGAACACAGAGTGGGGTCTCTCCTGAAGCAGTAATCATTCCACGGAAAAATCGAAAAGTATGTCTCAGGTCATCTCAACGAGCTAAAGCAAATGGCCAAAAGTATCGCTCCTTCTGGAAATCCAGTGATGAAGCAGAGTGATGGGACAGGATAAGCATAGTCAGGTCATGATCGGAGGATCCCAGCGGGGAGAAATGAAGCTGATGGGTAAGAGAAGGATTAGAGGTAAGAAAGAGGCTCAGACTGTTGGGCCTTGTTCTGGCAAGACGGTCGGAATACGAGGTGTGCTGAACTAACTGCTCTAGGTCGTTGAGAGAGCAAAGTTGTAGGCCTGTTCACTGCTGAAGCCGTGAAAGGGGATGAAAGCTGGTTACAGGTGGTGAACACACATTCCCAAGATGGAGAGTTCGAATAAAGGGGAGAGTGAGTCAAGATGCTCCACTTTTAGAGTTCAAATAGTCAAAGATATATATATATATATATATATATATATATATATTTATATATATATATATATATATATATATATATATATATATATATATATATATATATATATATATATATATATATATATATATATATATATATATATATATATATATATATATATATATATATATATATATATATATATATATATATATATATATATATATATATATATATATATATATATATATATATATATATATATATATATATATATATATATATATATATATATATATATATATATATATATATATATATATATATATATATATATATATATATATATATATATATATATATATATATATATATATATATATATATATATATATATATATATATATATATATATATATATATATATATATATATATATATATATATATATATATATATATATATATATATATATATATATATATATATATATATATATATATATATATATATATATATATATATATATATATATATATATATATATATATATATATATATATATATATATATATATATATATATATATATATATATATATATATATATATATATAAGAGGATACAGTAAAGACACATCAAATTGGGATTCTTGAATCATATGTTATTGCTCAAATATACATGATTATTTGAATTTCACTCATGGAAATGAAAGTATAGATTCACAAATGATTCTAGGGATAAGTAATGAAGGAGATGAATGATTGATGCTCATCTTGTGGATCTGGTTGAGGACAATGTGCTTGTAAAGGTTATTCCAAAGTAATGTTTATTTTTTTATTCCGCCTCAAGAGTCCGAGGGATTGCTTATAACATGATGACTGAACTTTTGCACTAATAACCTGAAATGTTCATCTCTATGTTGCAGACATTGATGTTGTGACAGTCTAAAGCAACCGTGCGTCAGAAGCAGAGGTGCGTCCAAGTTCAATCGACATTCACCGACGCTTGGTGAACGTTTACGGAGCCGAGGCAGTTGATGTCAGCACGGTTAGGAGATGGGTTCGTCGATTCCAGAGTGGCGACAGAGATGTGAGTGACAAATCGCCTCCGGACGCCCATGCACAGCCACCACTCCGGAAACTGAGGTGCTCCATGATCAACTCACCCGCTCTAACTGGCGTATAACAGTGCATGAAATGAATGCACTGCTGGATGTGGGTGTCGGTGTACTGAAAAATGCTGTCATCCCTAGGATACAGCAAAGGGTGTACCAGGCGGGTGGCTGTGCATGGGCGTCCGGAGAGCGGTTTGTCACTCACATCTCTGTCGCCACTCAGGAATCGACCAACCCATCTCCTAACCGTGCTGACATAAACTGCCTCGGCTCCATAGACGTTCACCAAGCGTCGGTGAATGTCGATTGGTTCAACTTATTCTGCGTGGAGGAATACAGTGACGCACCTCTGCTTCTGACGCACGTCCATGACGGGTTGCTTTCTTAAACTCACACCGTCAATGTCTGCAACAGAGAGATGAAAATTTCAGGTTATTTGCGAGGAGGTTGTCATCATAATAATGCAATAAGCAATCCCCTCGGACCCCTTGGGGCAGAATAAAAAAATAGGAGGCATTAACTTTGGAATGACCCTCGTACATATACGTCACTGTCTAAATTTAGGCCAAAGAGACGAGATGAACACTAAAGCAACACACAAGTAGTGTGTACACCTCCCACTATATCTTACAACCAAGGAATACTTGCTTTGGTTGAGGAATAAGATCAATAAGCAGGTGAGTTGGTGTCGGTATCATGTGTTATGTATACCTACATTATCCTATATTATACATTATCCTACATTACCCTATATTTTACACGCTCTGGAGGCCTCTCCGGCTGCCTGCGAAAACTAGGACTGTTCAGGCAAACCTGAGCGTGTATGGGACGTTTAGGCGGCCTGTGCAGGCCGCCGGAGAGGCTACCTCACGAACCTGTAGCTGACAGGTTGGCTCCGTCCGGCCAGCGTCCGGTTCAGGCTTGTTTGAGTGTGTCTATGCACATGAGGTGGCCTTGAGGCCACATCTCTCGACACAATCTTCCAAACACATGTCCCCTATTCTTCGACCACACTCAGCTGTCACCTTCTTCAACACTAAACATCCTGGGTCTATCCTTAACTCAAAATCTCAACAACAAAATAAATTCCCCCAGGGAGGACTCCCCTTCTGGCTGCCGACCCGAGAGGTGTCTTGATAACTCCTCGAACCTCTTTCTTCTCAATTTCTGCAACATTCGCGGTCTTCGTTCTAATTTTCATTCTGTTGAACATCATCTCTCTTCCTCTAAACCTCACCTTCTTTTCCTCACCGAAACACAGGCTTCTGACGCTACTGAGAGCAATCTCTACTCTGTTCCCTCCTACTATCTCTATCCTAAATTTCAATCCAAAGCTGGATGTTGCGCCTACGTGCGCAACGACATCACTTGCTCTCGTGCCCACAACCTTGACTCCTCTGAATTTTCTTCATTGTCATTCTATTACTAAATACATATGTGCTGTTTATCTCTCACCTAACTCTACTAACTATGTAAAATTCTTTGACTATTTGAACTCTAAAGTGGAGCACATCTTGACCCACTCTCCCTTCGCTGAAATCTCCATCCTAGGAGATTTCAATGTTCACCACCAGCTTTGGCTTTCATCCTCTTTCACCGACCATCCTGGGCCCGTACTTATAAAGAATATGTTTCGCTTATGTGAGGCATAAATCAAGAAAATGGCGGATACCGAGACGTAAGGGAAGCATAAACCTTAGGTTTCAACTAAGCAGAACCTAAATTGACTTGCCAGCTACGCGCGGGGTGGAGGTAACATTGCATTCCTTAGGTCGACTTAAGCGAAGCATAACAGTCAAGATGGCGGAGGTAGTGGGTGCGCGTCTGCGGCAGCTGAGGACTTTTCGGGCACGAAGAGACGTCCGTGACGTACCTATATATATATATATATATATATATATATATATATATATATATATATATATATATATATATATATATATATATATATATATATATATATATATATATTGGTGCACAAGTACAAGGCCAAGTCAATTGAATTCCCTTGATTGAAAAGAAAAGGCAGTACATTACAAATGTTATTTCCATCAAGCACTTAATAAGCATTGAAATTTACAAGACTGTCACTATTTGCTTGTTAACCATTCCTTGCACTTCATGAATACCATTTTATTTCAAGAAAAATCCTACCTTTTCCATTCCTGTCCTTATGGAAGGCCCTTATTTTAGTTTTTGCATCTTGCATCACTGTCTGCCAGCGTCTCTGGCACTGCTTCGTGCACCTACTAAGGCCTGGGTGGAGTGCCGCTAGGCGAGTGACAATGGTGCCCCACGCCTTCGTCTTCGCCTCAGCAGAGCAGCCATTTTCCGAAAAATTTCCTTTGAGGATGGCTGCTTTATCCCTATAGAGCTGTACGAGGGAGAGAGTTTCAGCGTACGTCCAGTTGGCATTGCGGTGACGTGTCTGCCGAGGAGGCTGTAGCTGGGGCGGCGGCTGTTCCTGCTGCTGCTGCTTCTGTTGTGGCTGGGGATGAGTCTGTGGTCCCTCCTGCTGCTGCTCCTGAAGAGGCTGCTGCTGCTGCTGTTGCTGCTGACCTCGCTGGCTGCTGAGGGGTTCTAAAGGTCGTGGCTGGCTGTTGGCGTCCATGGCTGACTGCTGGCTTGAAGCTCGCGGGAATGTTTGTTTACATGTTTGAGGGGCTACGTTTTTAATTTTATCATTATTCCATGTGATGTTGGTCTGTGCATCGCCAACAATACCCAAAAATATTTTTATTTTATTTAATATATATTTCCAATACGTCAATATGCTTTTAACATCAAAATTATACCAAATTCAAACATTTTATTTTGAGTTGGCATCCCTTTCATATGTGCAGCTCAGGGTTTGGCAACGATGTACTAATACTCGCTTATGTGTAGCTGGTTATGTTGAGGGGGTGAAACGTAAGGAGGGGGGTTATGTCGCGTCATTGTTAATACTCGGATATGTCTCAGTTTACGTCTCACATAAATTTATTTATATTTACGGGCCCTGGTGAACAAGCCTACAACTTTGCTATCCTCAACGACCTAGAGCAGTTGGTCCACCACCCTACACATATTCCCGACCGTCTTGGAGACAGGCCCAACATTCTAGACCTCTTCCTTACCTCTAATCCTTCTGCTTACTCTGTCAAACTGTTCTCTCCGTTGGGCTCCTCCGATCATAACCTTATTTCTGTATCCTGTCCAATCGCTCCTGTACATTCTCTGGACCCACCGAAGAGGCGATGCCTCTGGCATTTTGCTCCAGCTCGGTGGGACGACCTGAGGATGTACTTTTCCGATTTCCCGTGGAATGATTACTGCTTCCAGGAGAGAGACCCCTCTGTGTGTGCTCAGCGCATCACAGAGGTGATTGTCTCTGGAATGGAGGCATACATTCAACGTAATTTCTCTACTCCTCATGCTAAAAAGCCTTGGTTTAATCATGCTTGTTCTCGTGCTATTAAAGATAGAGAGGCAGCTCACAAAAGGTTCCAGAGCCTTCGAACTCCCACTAACTTTGATCTATACATTTCAGCTAAGAATCGTGCCAAATCTATTCTCCGACTTACCAAAACTTCTTTTATAAATAGAAAATGTCAACACTTTGCTTCTTCTAATTCTTCCCGTGACTTTTGGCATCCAGCCAAAAATATCTCCTCCAATTTCACTGCTTCCTTTTTCCCTCCTCTCCTTAACCCTGACGGCACCATCGCCGTCTCATCTGTCTCTAAGGCTGAACTCTTCGCTCAAACTTTCTGTAAGAACTCCACCTTGGACGATTCTGGGCATATTCCTCCTACTCATCCCCCCTCTGACTCCTTTATGCCTGTTATTAAGATTCTTCCCAATGATGTTTTCTATGCCCTCTCTGGTCTCAACTCTCAGAAGGCTTATGGACCTGATGGAGTGCCTCCTATTGTCCTTAAAAACTGTGCCTCCGTGCTGACACCCTGCCTGGTTAAACTCTTTCGTCTCTGCCTATCAACATCTATCTTTCCTTCCTGCTGGAAGTATGCTTTTGTACAGCCTGTGCCTAAGAGGGGTGAACGTTCCAATCCCTCAAACTACCGCCCTATACCTTTACTTTCCTGTCTATCTAAAGCTTTTGAATCAATGCCTAACCGGAAGATTCAAAAGCACCTTTCCACTCCTAACCTTCAATCTGATCGCCAGTATGGATTCCGCAAGGGGCGTTCTACTGGCGATCTGCTTGCTCTCTTAACTGACTCTTGGTCATCCTCTCTTAGCCGTTTTGGTGAAGCTTTCTGTGTTGCGCTAGACATATCGAAAGCCTTCGATAGAGTCTGGCACCAGTCTTTGCTTTCTAAACTGCACTCTCTCGGATTCTATCCCTCTCTCTGTTCCTTTATCTCCAGTTTCCTTTCCGGCCGTTCTATCTCTGCGGTGACAGACGGTCACCGCTCTTCCCCTAAACCTATCAACAGTGGCGTTCCACAGGGCTCTGTCCTATCACCCACTCTCTTCCTGTTATTCATCAATGATCTTCTTTCCATAACAAACTGTCCTGTCCACTCGTACGCCGACGACTCCACTCTGCATTATTCAACTTCTTTCAATAGAAGACCATTACAACATTCCAAACAGGAGGCTGCAGAACGCTTAACATCAGACCTTGCTATCATTTCCGATTGGAGCTGAAGGAACCGTGTGTCCTTCAGTGCCTCAAAAACTCAATTTCTCCACCTATCAACTCGACACAATCTTCCAAACACCTATCCCCTAGTCTTCGACAACACTCAGCTGTCACCTTCTTCAACAGTAAACATCCTCGGTCTATCCTTAACTCAAAATCTCAACTGGAAACTTCATATCTCCTCTCGCTTAATCAGCTTCCTCGAGGTTGGGCGTTCTGTATCGTCTCCGCCAGTTCTTCTACCCCGCGTAGTTGCTAACCATATACAGGGGCCTTCTCCGCCTTCGTATGGAGTATGCATCTCACGTGTGGGGGGGCTCCACTCACACAGCTCTTCTGGACAGAGTGGAGGCTAAGGCTCTTCGTCTCATCAGTTCTCCTCCTCCTACTGATAGTCTTCTACCTCTTAAATTCCGCCGCGATGTTGCCTCCCTTTCTATCTTCTATCGATATTTCCACGCTGACTCCTCTTCTGAATTTGCTAACTGCATGCCTCCCCCCTCCCGCGGCCCCGCGGCACACGACTCATGGTCATCCCTATACTGTCCAAATCCCTTATGCAAGAGTTAACCAGCATCTTCACTCTTGCATCCCTCACGCTTGTAAACTCTGGAACAATCTTCCTTCATCTGTATTTCCTTCTGCCTACGACTTAAACTCTTTCAAGAGGAGGGTATCATAACACCTCTCCTCCCGAATTTGACCTCTCTTTCGGCCACCTCATTTGATTTTTTTGGGGGGGAGCAGCGAGTAGCGGGCTTTTTTTATTATTTTTTTCTTTTTTGTGTGCCCTAGATCTGCCTCCTTTGTTGTAAAAAAAAAATATATATAGCGCTAGATATATATATATATATATATATATATATATATATATATATATATATATATATATATATATATAGTATATATATATATATATATATATATATATATATATATATATATATATATACCTGGGGAGGGGTTCAAAGTACGCTCCCTGGGTATCAAATACTTTAAGAACGCCTCTGAGAGAGAGAGAGAGAGAGAGAGAGAGAGAGAGAGAGAGAGAGAGAGAGAGAGAGAGAGAGAGAGAGAGAGAGAGAGAGAGAGAGAGAGAGAGAGAGAGATTTGTCTATAAGTCATCTTGAGTATAATACAGAACATCTTGAATTGCATATCTTAGAACATGAATGAAGAGAATTGTTTAAATAAGGGATCCCTCATAACGTCAATACACCTATAATAAGTAAAATATTGCCTATATAAGACAAAGTCTTTGATAGAATTATAATATGCACAGAAAAAGATTGTAGAAGATGTCTATAGGGCTAAACTTAGTAAAAGATGCATACCGTTTACCGTTTACCGTTGATGAGGTTTCAGGCCCTGCTGCTCCGCCGCTGATGCAGCGCTCTACGAGGGCCGTCAACAATTTCAACGTTAGCCGCAATAATAGTCTTCGATGCACTTATTCTCAAACATCGTAGTGAGTGAGTGAGTGTCTTAATTTCTTTTACGAATAATATCACATATAGCAATTAGTTCAGTGTTGATGTCTGCTATTTTCCTTATAGTATCACTATTAACTATTCAACAATTATTTCCAGCACACTGAACACTCATCACACACAATTTATCTTTGAGTACAGACACTAAAATTAATTGCCATGATCAGTCATGTTCCGAATTCTCTCAATTTCAGTCTGGAGAACTACACAACACTGGTCATTCGCTGAGTGGTTGATTTCAGGCTTTTTGTATCTCACACAATTAATGCATTTCTTCTCAGCCATGGTGCACTCATGTGATTTATGATTACCAGCGCATTTGAAACAATTTGGGGCATCTTCTTTGGTCTTGGCAGTACAGTTGGCCTCAAGATGGCCGTATCTCTGACATTGATAGCATATAATTGCATGGTATCTGTCTCTCACTGTGTATATTCCCCATTCTAATTTTAGCTTGTGATTCTTGTGAATCAGCTCTCTTACAGTTGGGTCACACCTCAAAATGTAGTGCATCGTGCCGCCAGCCGCAGGCTTGCTAAAAACCAGCTCAATCTTATCCTCAACCCCCCCAATGGCGTGTAAGAACTCATTGCGGTCTAAGATGGTCTCCTTTATTTTTTCCTTGGTCTCCTCTCTATGCACACTGCATATCATGATCCTTGGTTTCATCTTTCCAACACTCTTGGTATTGATTTGCTCAACAGACTCCAGTTTTTGAGCAGCCTCATCCCTTGTGTTCTCATTATCAAAGTTCCTGACAATGTTACCTTTATTTGTAAATCTTGAATCAATTATTTAAATACCATTCAATGCCTTGGAGACTTCATCCTTCATGTCTGTTGCCTTCTTTTCCTGTGTAGAAGCTTTTACAACTAAGAGATTTTTCTTGACCTTCTTGCCCCTCTTTGCCACCTCAGCCCAGCTAGATTCAGCATGCTCAGCACGTTTAAGGGTGTCAGCAACTGATCCCAGCTCCTCCTGCACCCTCACACCCCTTGATTCAACTTCATCCTTAACCACAGATATTTCCTTAGCTAATTCTTGCTTGAATTTATCCAGTTTTTCTACAATTTTGGTAGCCATAGACGCTTTATGGAGGCATGAGTTGCATATCCAATTAATTTTAGGTATATTCTCCTGCTTAATTCCAGACAAATGAGCACACTGCACATGACACCATCTAGGGCACAGACAGCATCCAATCCAACACAAATCCAACGGGTGCTTGGCTTTGCCAGCCATATGTATGTATATGTTATGCTGAAATATGTATGTATATGTAGTAATGATAATTAATTTAGCCTAACATAAATGTAAAACGTATGTATATGTAATAATAAAATATGTATGTATATGTAATAATAAAATATGTATGTATATGTAATAATAAAATATGTATGTATATGTAATAATGATTAGTAATTTAGCCTAACGGAAATGTAAAATGTCCTGTTATTATTGTTATTACTGTTCTGTCCGTTTTGAAGAGTGTGGCGGAGGTTGGGACAGTGTGTGTGTGTGTGTGTGTGTGTGTGTGTGTGTGTGTGTCGCCTCACGAGGTGTCATTAGAGTTCGAAGGCTGCTGCTGTGTCACGCCATCAACGTGCAGGTCACACAGTCACTGGACGCCGCGGGACACTCCGAGATGCCCGTGTCAGCTGACCAACACCGGAGCGACAACGGGGCGCGGCGAGCACTACACACCCTGCGGGGCTCCATCGCACTGCCTCGCCTCACACTGTAAAATGGCCGCCCCACAAGTGCCCCGCCATGCCAGGGGCACTCACAAGCTTACCGCTCCTCCGTCATCTTCATGCTGATGTTTTTTTTAAAGACAACACCCACTAGGAGGAGTGCCAAAAGCCTGCAGCCACGAGAAAGCCGCCCACGCTAGTGTATACCCGCGAATGAGTCACAGCGTAGCGGCCATCACCGTCACGTCACGGGCTGACGCTGCGCAGTCGCCCCGCCCTCCGCCACCGCAGCCACACCGCCCCCCGTCCCTCCGCTGCCCTGCCCGTCCTCTGCTGCTGCTCGGCGGGGTGCCACCATTGGCCTGAAGCTCATATTACCTCGTCTCGGTGTGATAGGCGCCAGTACCGGCACAGTAATGGGTGAAAGATAAAGCACAAAGTGGTCTCTGGTGACCTGCCCGCCGCCGGGCGACACCCGTCCGTCTCCCTGGCTCCGCACCCCGCTCTCTGCCTCTCAGTCCCAGGCCCTGGCCTCCTCTGGACCTCGTCAGTGCCCTGGGGACACAGTAACAGTCACTTACGGCTGCATAAAGGGAGGCAGGAAAGTGACGCTGAAGGCAGAACACAACGCCGGGGTCGCCCGCGAGCGGACCAATCACATCACAAGAGGTGGTGTTTCCTCAGAGCAGAGAGCGGGGAGGTAGGGGAGGGGAGGAGGGCCTGGCGACGCGGAACATGGCCGCCACGCGCTGGGACCCATATAGCCTAATCCAGCCCCATTATCCTGCCCTAGCGACACCACGCCCCCTTCCTCGTGTCCAAATGAAAGGGTTAACCAGAATCTTCACTCTTTGGTCCCTTCCAATAGTAAACTACATCGCAGCCTCCCTTGAACGGTGTATTCTTAATTAAACTTTTTGCTACAGCTGTCGGCTTCATACTCGCTTAAGAAAATATATTAGAGCATTCTCTCTCTCTCTCTCTCTCTCTCTCTCTCTCTCTCTCTCTCTCATAACTAACCCATGTTGCCAACGAGGGCCGCGCCATTCCCTCCCATCCTTGTATTTCTGTTTCACTGTCAACAATTCCCGGATGACAACACTCGCGAGCGTCAGCAACTTGTCACTATGAGCCATTCAGCGGACAGACGTATTGCCTTACATAATATGTTATACTTATTTCATTCCTAACGACCCGATGTGTCACACGGGGATTCCAGAACTGGGCTGAACATGTGTATTGCTTCGCTGCGGCCGTTCCTGCTCGCTGCCACTTGTACTTTAAATATGTAGTTGTTATGGAGATGAATAGGAGGTGGACACATATATTCCTAACGCTACGGGTGTTCTCGCTGTCACTCAGGGTATTAAATATGTGGTTGTTTATATAAGTATGAATGTTAATATTTTCTATATGTTATAAAAGTTAAAATGTAGGTAAAATGTAATTGTTTGTCTATATAGATATGAATGTTTGTAATCACTCTATGGCTTAAGAGGCAAAATGTAAAATGTATAGTTGTTATTTTATTCTTTTTAACATATTTCCGTCTGTCCTCAAACACACACTCGCTCGGTCGCCCTACAAAATTTTCGCCGTCCTAGTGACCACAGATTATTAAAATGTAATTGTCTATATATGAAATTTATTTTCTTATCTTTTCATTTTCACAGGGCAGCAATAATATGTACACATGTCCATATTCTCGCTGGCCTTCAAACACACTCACTCACTCACTCACTCCTCGCTCCCACATAATATTTTCGACCATCACACAAAATGTTTAAAGTGCAAAAGTATAGAAAACACTCTTTGGTGCCGCCGTGAGCTAAGTAGAACGCGCGCGCTCCGCTCCTATATTTTAAAGCCAAACCCGCAGTCACAAAGCTGAAAATGCAAATATATAGTCACGCCGGCCTTCAGTGGCGAAAGTCCCCTGTTTTGGGAGGATCCACCTGGAGCCTGACAGCCCGTGTTGTTGATTGGTTTACTGTCAGCATGGCAGTTTTGGATGGATGGGTGTGCTTTCATTGATCATGTATTATGTCATCAAGTAGCTACTGTCAGAGTTGTGTTCCGAGACGTTCAGTCCTCATATAGGTTAGGCTTGGTATGTTGTCAGGCGGCACCCTACGTGGTATGTAACGTTGCAATGAAGCGCGACAAAAACTTCAAGGATGTATTTTGCATCTGAAATAAAGAAAACGCACTTATTGGAGCAAGTACGAAAGAGTGAACTGAATTTTGTTGCAGGAGATGGAAGGCTTGAAGGAAGGATGGAAAGGATGAAGAGGATTATGATGTGATTGATGTGCGGTGTTCTGGTTTCAATTGCGGTGCGGGATGAAGGTGTGTGCAGTGCGTATCATTGGTGTAAAGCGACATGACTGGTGTTGAGGGCAGCGAAAAGGGTCGAGTTGAAGTGCACGCGAGATACGAAGATAAAGACGAACCACGACATGTCTTGAATAATTGATCTACTCAGTGTTCAAGTCCATGGATCACTGGCGAGGCGGATCCGATTCTACTTCATGATATTCAACGAGCGGCTGATTGGTGAAGAGCTACACGGATCCGGGCTCGGCGACTAACCACACCCCGAAGAAAAAAGTTAATATGTAGCCAAATAAATAAAGTCAGATAGCAGAGGAAGTTTGGAAGTAGCTTTAATTATGATAGTACGGGTAGTGTGCACGAAAAGGGGGAAGGGGAAGGAGGGGAAGGAGGAGGAGGAGGAGGAGGAGGAAGAGAAAATGAGGGAGAAGGAAGAGAAGAAAAGAACAAAAACAAGAAAACGAAGATAAAGAAGAAGAAAAACAAATAGTAGAAAAATGAGAAAAAAAAGAAGACAGAAAAGAGGAAGAAAAGGAAGAAGTAAAAGTAAGGGAGAAAAAGTAGAAGAACAAATAAGGAACAAGAGGAGGAGGAGGAGGAGGTGGAGGGGAAATGAAAGTTAGCAATGACATCGTACCCAGGTGGTGATTGTCATACTTCCCGTGGCTGCAGACTGGACCGTATTGCTTGGTGCCTGATCGCCTCGCCTTGGCCGCTCTTGTTTGCAAAAAAGAGACTGCGTGGAGGGAGGCTGGCGTGGAGGTCCGGAATAATAGGCCAGGCTCGAGACAGCGATAATTGTGGTTGTGTCGCTGCAGAAGTGGCAATCGCGGAGGTTCTTGATTGGTCCTACACACTGGGCTGGAGATCTGTTGACGGTGTGGCTGGAGGTGGAAGTAAAAAGAAGAGGAAATGACCTACGAGTCTTGTGGTCTAACTCTTGCTTGCAGTAAAGGAGAGGAAGAAATGAAGTATACGGAGAAGACCTATAATCCCTGTGGTTTTACTCTCGGTGGTAGTGAACTTGGGGGGAGGAAGGAATGAAGTATAAAGAGAAAATAACCTACGATTCATGTGTTCTTACCTGTCCTTGTAATGAAGTTGAGATGAAGAAATGAAGTTTAGAGGAGAGAAAATGGCCTACGATTCCTGTGTTCTAACTCGTCCTCGTAATGAGGTTGAGATGAAGAAATGAAGTTTAGAGGAGAGAAAATGGCCTATGATTCCTCTGTTCTAACTCGTCCTCGTAATGAAGTTGAGATGAAGAAGTGAAGTTTAGAGGAGAGAAAATGGCCTATGATTCATGTGTTCTAACTCGTCCTCGTAATGAAGTTGAGAGGAAGGAATGAAGTTTAGAAGACAGAAAATGGCCTACGATTCCTCTGTTCTTACTCGTCCTTGTAATGAAGTTGAGAGGAAGGAATGAAATATAGAAGAGAGAAAATGGCCAACGATTCCTGTGTTCTTACTCGTCCTTGTAATGAAGTTGAGAGGAAGGAATGAAATATAGAAGAGAGAAAATGACCAGCGATTCCTGTGTTCTTACTCGTCCTTGTAATGAAGTTGAGAGGAAGGAATAAAGTTTAGAGGAAAGAAAATGACCAACGATTCCTGTGTTCTAACTCGTGCTTGTAATGAAGTTGAGATGAAGGAATGAAGTTTAGAGGAGAGAAAATGACCAACGATTCCTGTGCTTTATATTTTGCTTTTATTGAAGTTGAGAAGGAAACGAAGGACAACAAGTATACCGCTGCAATTTTTACTGCGTTGAATGTGGTTTGAGCATCAATTAAGAAATTTTGGGGAAGTTGAAGTAATGAACAATTGTTTTTTTTTTTTTATTTACTTCCATATGGAGACATGTTTTTTTTTCTTGTCTTGTATAATGTGTGTAATATTGGCGTATCACTGACATTTTCACAAGAAGCTTTATAATAATGATTTAAGTCTTATAACTCTTAATAAGACGTTGTTAACCAATTCTCCGTGTGTGTGTGTGTGTGTGTGTGTGTGTGTGTGTGTGTGTGTGTGTGTTCCTACTTACTTCTGTTACGTAGAAAGGTCTTTATAATCTTGAGTACATGTGGCCATATAATTGTTGCCTTTAAGGATCATAGTTGTATGTTAAACATTTTGAAAGAGCGAAAAAAAATACTCCCCCTCCCCTACACACACACACACGCCCACGCAGGTATAACCAGTTAGCGGAAGTGAGCGGAAAGGTGAAGCGTGTTATTTTGCCCAGTTCTTATATTCAACAATGGATGGGCAAACATTAATCTTCTCAAGAGTAGTTTTCTAAGGGTATGGGCGGCTGTTTTTATGAAAGGAAGTATTGGTGTGTGTGTGTGTGTGTGTGTGTGTGTGTGTGTGTGTGTGTGTGTGTGTGTGTGTGTGTTGTTTTCGTATTGGCTTCCTTGCCTTGATTAACATTAGTACTCACATGTTACCAAATTGGAAAAGTTGGTAATCTGTAATAGGTCGACCTGATGAGTGGCGGAGCGGCCCTATCGTGTATGGCTGCTGGGGACGAAGGAGAAAACACAGCATTAGATTCACCGATGCGAACATAAAAAAAAACATTACATATATCTCGGGTTTGGTTCTCTTCGGATAATAAGCCCCATAAGCTATTTTCACTGTATCAAGAGCTAGGATGAGTGATTGGGTATACCATGTTTTTATTGTTTGCTCCTTAGCGATGAGGGTCACTTGGTAGCAGACAGCAGATGTCCTTCAGCTATAGAGTGACTTGCTTTCGATAAGACGTGTTTCTGCTAACCATGAAAAGCCCAGTATTAATGGCTGTAGTAAAGTGATAAGATTTAGAGTCGCTATCCCGCCATCTGATGCATCATTTTGTTTTCTATTTTTCTTTTATGCCACAGCGAAATAAAGCTTGTTATTATTATTATTATTATTACTTATTATCATTATTACTTATTATTATTACTTATTGTTACTTATTATTTTTACTTGCTTTCTTGCTCTTGTTGTTGTTGTTGTTGTTGGACAGTGAAAGTTTTTTTTTCAACCCTACAAAAATGCAGAGTAAAAGCCAGACAACATATAAGGAGGAGGGAGGCTCGTTGACAGCTCTCTGCGGTTCAGTTTACCTCTACACTATGAAAATGTTTGTTCGGGTGAGGCGAGAAACGGTATCAGAGGATGGGAGGAAGGGATGAGTGTGGGGGGGTGTATATAGGGGTGCATTTGACCACCGGTCATGTTATGCAGTGCTGGGAGCGCCTGGCGGATGTGTGTGTGTGTGTGTGTGTGTGTGTGTGTGTGTGTGTGTGTGTTTGCTTACATTGATAATAACGTGTTAGTTTATTTTGCCGAAAACTCTTATGTAGACGGGGTGGGGAAGAAGTGCGATTAAAACAGATGAAACAGTTTCCCATACATACGGTGTGAAATGAGATGGCTGCGAAGTCACTGTAAGACTTTGAGATGCTGAAAATTATTTATCTGTAAGTATGGGTGACGGTGAGCGCGCAGTGGGGGTGGGAGGAGGGGGGGGGAGGGGCAGGAGGGGGTGGGGATGGGGGGGGGAAATTGGTAGGGAGGTGGGCGGAGAGAGGGACGGAAATAGATGTGGAAACGGGGCAATAAGTCAGACATTTTCGAACTGTCAAGATTAGCTCATTGATTTCATGGGACAACGTTTACGAAGAGAGTTACACGGGCTACTTCTGCCCCCTATGAAACTCAGCAGAGAGAGAGAGAGAGAGAGAGAGAGAGAGAGAGAGAGAGAGAGAGAGAGAGAGAGAGAGAGAGAGACGAGAGGGAGGGGAGGGATGGAGGGATGAAAGAGAGGGCGGAGATGCTGCTAAAACATACCATTTTTTGCACTACCGCTGGAAACCTGTTTGCGGCGAACATTAATTGGAAGGATCATCAGTTTCGTGGGTGTGATGACCGACGTAATCCTGTCTGTTTAGTATTAGGGGCAGCGGTTGCAGGTGGGACGTTGGTGTCGGAAACAACTGTGGCATGTGTAGTTCTTATGACTGTGTTGGTGGAGGTGTTTTTGTCTCACTCTATACGTGGGAACAGTGGCAGCGTAGATCATTTATGGGAACCGATGTGTGTCGTGTAGTTTTATGCTAGACGTGGCAGCAGCGATAACAGGGATGGTGATGGACCTGTGCTGGATAATGTGACACGGAGATTTAGGAGTGATGGCTCTTGGTGCAGTGGTGGTGGTGGTGGTGGTGGTGATGTTTGGTCTGGCGGAGCTGAAGCCATTGCCACTATATAGCCAAAGGCATAGTCCGGTGATTGTATGCTCAGGTACCAGACGTAAAAAACTTGGCTCGCCGTAATAAGTTTAATTTCGACCTGTAGATAACATTACATTTATTATACATGATAGATTCCTACTATCATTGCATCAGCACAAAATACCATCACCATATCGCCACACCAAACACCCGCACAATCACCAGATGGTCACACAAATACCAGCACTATCATCATAAGGGTCACGGAGGCATCAGCACTCTCACCATATGGTCACAAACACCAGTACCATCACCATATGGCCAGCAATTATCCATATAAACATTAACAATCGTTCACTTACAACAATGCTTCCTCTCTGGTATCCAACAGAAATCCCGTGAATCGGCACAGACTTGCCCGGATTCGTCGGTCCCTCCTAACAGCTGTCTGGCAGCACCATTAACACCATT
Source organism: Eriocheir sinensis (assembly GCF_024679095.1). Taxonomy (NCBI): domain Eukaryota; kingdom Metazoa; phylum Arthropoda; class Malacostraca; order Decapoda; family Varunidae; genus Eriocheir; species Eriocheir sinensis. The sequence goes on along the minus strand of NW_026111105.1, from coordinate 16,030 downwards.
ACTAAAAGCAACATCCTATATAAATATAAAACATTACAAGGTACATTGTAAAAGAGTAATCCAATCACAAATGATATGAATAGCTGTTACAAACTTAGTACTAATGATATGAAGTTAACCCACATTTTTCCCCAATTTGCATATATAATAATGACATACCTTATAAACACACAGAAGCTGCACTTAGCACCATCAGAGTCACTTAATGCATGCACAGATGCATTCCTCCTCCCGACGCTCTCAGAGCATCGAGTGGATGCGAAGCGCCGACCAGCTAGCGACTGGCCACTGAGGCAGCACTACCCGCCACCACAATATTATTCCTAAAGCTTACACGTCACCGCGAGCATCGACAAGCGCATTCTCCATAGAATGTGTAATTTCCGCAAATAAATAATGCATATACAAACTAACACATAATTATTGGCAAATTCCCACAAATACATAACACATACAAATACACTTACATATTATTAACAAGTACAGTCGGCTATAGAGAGTAGTGACACACTGTCCAGTAAGTTTCGTTCAGAAAGCGACATCTGGCAACCCCTCCACGTGACATGAAAATTATTATATCCTATCGAAACCGTACTGTTATGGTGATCGGTGGTCACAGGTGCACTCTACATAATTTTAAGATAGATATTTATCAAAAGTGCCCGTCGCTAGCGCTTAATAAATATTTTTTCTTTAGGCTCTGTCGCTACATTTTGACACGAGCTTTTAGTTTCGTTCAAATTTAGTCAAGAGCAACTCTAAGTTGTTTATCAAACTATGAAACATCTAAAAATATATTGCACTTATTAGGGGAGATTGTTATGCCTTTTAACTAAAAACAAAAAAAATCCCTGACAGCCGAGATCTTTTTCTTTATAATTTTTTTTATACGTAATAATAGGCTATAAACGTTCACATGATGGCGTCGTCGACCGCGGGCCTTGACGGCTGGAGTAGCGGTATTCTATTAAAGCCCTTATGTGCGCAGGCACTGCAGTTGAGCTGTCACGTCAGTGGCTGTGGAAACGGATAATTTTTAATACTTAAAAAAATAAGAGAGAGAGAGAGAGAGAGAGAGAGAGAGAGAGAGAGAGAGAGAGAGAGAGAGAGAGAGAGAGAGATGCTGGGTGGGGACGGGAGACATGTCCATCAGCGACAAGGGGTCAGCTAGTCAGCGACGTGCCGAGCTCAACACACACACACACACACACACACACACACACACACACACACGTATTTATACTTAGATAATACGTAATCATCACGGAGAAATGATTTTAGATTTTTGATTATCTGAATTGTCTTTTAGGCTTTATAGTGACGGGAATTAAGGCTGCGAGTTAAACAGACCCTCAAGCCTATTTGCTGTTGATGGTAAGGAGCATTAGTCACTGCCTGCCTCTGTGAAGGACAGCATTGCACGCGGTATTTTCAAAGTCTAATAAGAAAAAGTGTTTCAGACTGTTTGTGATATGTTTTACCTCGTCATCATCATCATCATCATGTAGAAGACATTCATTATCGCATTTCTAAATTGAATTCATGTAATCTGGTATATTTTTAACTACATTATATTTTAATATAATATAATATTATACAATATTATAATTTCACGGTCACACACACACGGTACACACTGAAACACGTCACTAACATCGCCAGTGAATGCGTCACCGTGGTATAGTTGCCAGATACCACTACCAGGCTAAACATTTTGAAAACCGTGACACTACTCTCTATCGTTGACTGTACATCTAATGCGATTTTGCCAGGCGTGAGATTAAGCTGATGCCTACCACTGTACGAAAGTATGTGAGAGTCTATAGTTTATTTATTTTTTTTTTTTTTTTACTTGTCTGCCAGTGGGGCCGATAGGTTTTCTTGTTGGGATCTGATGGGCAGCCCCTGCCTGTTACGGCGCAGGGAACTGCTTATAGTGGCGCCATCTTGCTTTGCTCATGCTGCCCCTCGGAGCTCATCTTTGATCCTCTCTTTTAGAGAGAAAATATAGAGTCCGGTTGATGGGTGCTCTTCAAAACAGCATGTGTGAGTCTCGGGGCACTCGGCGGTGACTGAAATATCACGGTTTGTGGCGGCGAGTGGGACGCTGACCCGCGTCTTCCTGGAGGCGACGCCCACACGCTAACCACTCACCCACCGCCTCCTGAATGTATTGATAAACTTTTTTTCAAATATATATAAATATGTACATAAATTGTATGGAATCTAGCCAAGGAGAATACTGGACAACTTTCATCTGACTCAAAAGTTTGGTTCATTACAAGAGTTTAAAAGCGTGAGTTCATCTCTCCTTTATCTATGTTCGGTTTCGAGGTTTCCATTTTAGCTTCAAGCATGTGTAGCAAGTATTCACTGCAAAGGCGGTGACGGAGGAGGCAAAGCACTATAGCACACTAAAAAAAGAATAGTGTCACAGCTCAAGGGCCAAAGAGACGGAGATGAGCTTGGAGGCCACGTGCAGGTTAGCGCATGTCCCAAGCCTTAGTTTGTACCGCTGTGATGCTGCGTCCCATAGAGCTGGTGGCTTGTCTGTATGATCCCCAGTTTGCTCAGCAGGGACGGTGGTAAAGATCAGACCCATCGGAGAAGTGCCCATTATAGCGATGCAGCTGACAGGAATGGACGTATCTCAAGCTATGATGGTGATTGGCTGAATGCGTAGTGTTTATGGCAGTAGAAATGATAGCAAAAAGACGTTTTAGAGTGATACCCTTTTTTAAGTATTTTATCTAATTATTTCTTTCGACAATGCATAATAGGTGAAATCTATCTAAAGCAGGTAATGATTGTTTTGGTCATGCCTTTGGTGAGTTGTGCACAGTGGTGGTGGCGGTGATATGGTTTCGGGAGGGAGTGACTGTGCCTGGGCGGCTGTGGCAAGGAACAGTCTAAGCAATATGGAGTCTGGAAAGTTTCTGGACTGTACGGAAATGTGAAAGCAAATATTTTTATTATGGATTCATGTGAAAAAAAAAATTGATATATACAGCAAACACACACACACACACACACACACACACACACACACACACGCACACACACACACACACACACATTATCAGTGTGAAAGTATATTTGTCATTGATGCGATTTTCGAGCATATAATTAACTGTTGCCGCCCCGATGGCAGTGGCAGGCCATTTGCTGCAGTGCTCCATTGATCAATAGCAGGAGGATTACCGAGCCTAGTTTTAATTTTTCCACTCGTTGCTATACACCAGCCATCATGACCTGCTTTTCAAGTACTGATAAATCAGAGAACCGTGAACACAGCTTGAAAGCTCAATATATTGCTTATTATTCGACGAAAAGTATTGTCGCACACTTTTTTTTTTAAGGAAACTCCCAGCACCGCAGCCCAGACCAAACAGGTGACCACACACCCGCCAACCTGTCCGGTGCGGCCAAGAATGGGTAGGGTGATAAAGGAACATCAAGAGAAAATGAAAGTTGTGTCGGGCTAATGAGAAGCAGCACACTGTCCATTAAAGAACAAGGTCTAGGTGTAGCCAGACGACAAAAAAAAAGAAGATACTCGCTACCTGCCTGTGCCAGGGTAGGAGGGGCCAAGGGGCGCAGGGACCCACCCACCAACCCGCCGGTGGAAACTGGGACATGTGGATATTGAGGAATTATTTTTTTACTTTAAACTTGTACACACGGATCGATATGTGCCAGTTGCAACTTATTTTCACGAAGATTAATGACCCAGACTAAAGGCTGTGAGGCCAGTGGGCCCGGCACGCCCTACAAATAAAGCCTGGAATGCGGCGGGTTCTCCCTGCTGAATGACGAGTTGGCGGTGAATGAAGTCAGTCCATCTATTAACATCAGAAATCCAAATGAAACCACCAAGAACCTGCTTTTAGGTACACTGAATAATGCCGAATAATTAAGTTGACCCTTCCACCATTTGATTAGCAGCTCCGCCCCCCCCCCCTCCCCCGCCCACCTACACGGGCAAGGCAGCAGCGGGTGGGTCCCTACGTAAAGTGGCAGGGCGAGGCAGTAGCTTGATTTGTCTAGAGAAATTATTGTCTGAAGACCGTAATGGTGTGACGCTCTGTTGTTTACTCGTTATGTCGTGCATCCAGTAATTGCCTGCAGGAAAGTACACGTGTTCATACATGAGAGAGAGAGAGAGAGAGAGAGAGAGAGAGAGAGAGAGAGAGAGAGAGAGAGAGAGAGAGAGAGAGAGAGAGAGAGAGAGAGATTGTGTGTGTGTGTGTGTGTGTGTGTGTGTGTGTGTGTGTGTGTGTGTGTGTGTGTGTGTGTGTGTGTGTGTGTGTGTGTGTGTGTGTGTGCACTGTTGTGTCGACATTGCCGAGGGGAAGAAAGGTGCACGCCGGTGGGCGTCGAGTCAGTGAGCTGGCCTCCACGCTGCAGCTGTTCTTTATCAGTGGCATGTACTGCACTAGACTAACCGTATTATCCTTTACTGAAATTCTTTTGAGTCAAACCTACGAGTCTCACCTCCAGCAGAGACACTACCACGTCAGTAAATTTCACGTCTTGCAGTTATGAAGAAACTCCATAAGGTTGTTTTATTATGATTAAATTGCCTCAGACAATACTGCCACATGTTGTGTGTGTGTGTGTGTGTGTGTGTGTGTGTGTGTGTTGGACATGCATGCAGGTATGGAAATATGTAAGTATTTGTATGTATGTTGCGTCCCGTTTGTGAAACTCCATTGCTCGTTAATTAGGCAAGGTGTTCACAGCTCCGTTAGTTTCATCTTCCTAACATCTGGCGTGCCGCGCGACGCACACACCACTGGTCAGCCTACACTGGATTGGGTAGAGCGGCCTTGACTTCTACACCGCAGGCAACCCTCGCTGGCTGGCAGGTTTCCCCCCTCAGATTTATCTACCCTTCAGTTAATGCTCACACGAATACAAAATACGTAATTGTTGTGCCTTACCCATTTCCGAACTTGTTCGATTTAGAAAGTGCAGGTTTGTTTCAAGAACTAAACAATTACGGAGAGGTTAGCCAAGTTTACTCTCAACGTTTTTTCAACTTTCCCCAAGCACACTGCAGTAAAGGTAACACGTACTATATAAGCAATTTTATAAACGGGACAGAATGCATACGCATTTACAATCATGCACACATGCATGCTTATATAAGCGCGATACATGTTTCTATAAGCACGCGTGGTTAGATTTTTGGCGAGGGAGACGGGCAGGCCGTCACCCATCCTTCGCTTCCAGGCCCACCCATTCATGAATGGGTAACAGGTGGCAGTCGGGTCTTATGTCCCGCCTCCCGTATATATACGTCTGTGTGGAATATGGAACTCTTTTGCTCGGGTCACGGGTCAGAGGTGCAAAACAGTCAATGATTCTCTCCGTCAAACAGTAAACTTCTCTTTCGGCCACTCCTCTCCAATCTTTTTAGGGGCAGTAAGTAGCGGGCTTTTTTTTTATTATTGTTTTTTTAAGCCCTTGATCTGTCTCCTTTGCTGTATAAAATAAAGTAAATAAAACCGTCCCCCACATTGTAAGGGCGTGCGTTTTGTTACTGAAAATATATCGAACACGCTCGTCTTGGTAGAACATAAAACGAAAAAAAAAATCCCTATACACCTTGAGCACCCACACCCTAAAAAATAATCAGTCTCAGCTCAACATTTTCCCCGCTGGTGGATCGGCTACAGTGAAGTGTTTTGATCATGTCCACCTCTAATTTTGTTTTCCTTGCCATCAAGTTGCTGACCTAAGGAGGGGCTTCTTAACCTCTTGTGAAACCCACCACTCATGTTCAGCCTCTGTTCACCCTCTTATCAAGGCTCAATAAATTTTACTGAGAGGCTTAAATGTTCAGTAAACCGGCTGACGGGATCAAAAAGCTGGAATAGCTTGCCTCAGTCCCTTCTAAATAATGATAATCTAGTCTCATTTAAAAAAAAATTATTTTCATTGTTACATGGTAATTATACTTAATATTTTTCAGTGAAATATATACCTTAACTACCTCACATTAAGGCATGTTAAAGAGTGCTTGCTATGCTTTCCCCCTATCCTTCTCCTTCCCCCTTTCCCTCCCTTTTCTACTGCTACTACTACTGCTACTACCACTGCTACTACTGCTACTACCACTGCTACTACTGCTACTACCACTGCTACTACTACTACTACTACTACTACTACTACTACTACTGCTACTATTGAAATATGTAATAGTAATGTTCAGGATCAGTATCACTATTATAATTTTAATATTATTATTATTATTATTATTATTATTATTATTATTATTATTATTATTATTATTATTATTATTATTATTATTATTATGCACTACTACTGTCACTATTATCATGTTTATCATTATTATCATGTCTATCATTATTATGTCTATCATTATTATCATGTCTCATTATTATCATGTCTGTCATTATTATTTTTTTTTTATTGTCATTATCATCATTAGTAATATTGTTATTAAACTATTATTACTGTTAGTAGTATTTTTGTTGCTATTGTTATTGTTATTAGTATTAGTATTATCACTTTGTTCTATTAATCAGGAACAAAAGCCTATTTTCATTAATTTTGTATTGGGGTGCACATGTATATAGTATGCATTCTGAGTTAGCCATACTTAATTTTTTTGCAATCTTTAATATATTTTTGAGAGACCTTGTCGCACCTGTTATGCTCACTTATATATAAATATATATAACATGTAGTCCATAACAAGTTAATTTGATGGTGACTCAGAAGAGTCGGCACGAGAGCAAGTGATGTCGTTGCGCACGTGCGCAACGACATCACTTGCTCGTGCCCACGACCTGACTCTTCTGAATTTTCCACCATCTGGTTAAGACTTCACTGTCATTCTATTACTAAATACATCTGTGCTGTTTATCTCTCACCTAACTCTACCAACTATGTAAAATTCTTTGACTATTTGAATTTAAAGTGAGCACATCTTGACCCACTCTCCTTCGCTGAAATCTCCATCCTAGGAGATTTCAATGTTCACCACCAGCTTTGGCTTTCATCCTCTTTCACTGACCATCCTGGTGAACAAGCCTACAACTTTGCTATCCTCAACGACCTAGAGCAGTTGGTCCAGCACCTACACGTATTCCTGACCGTCTTGGAGATCGGCCCAACATTCTAGACCTCTTCCTTACCTCAAACCCTTCTGCTTATTCTGTCAAACTGTTCATTCCGTTGGGCTCCTCCGATCACAATCTTATTTCTTCATCCTGACCTTTCGCTCCTGTACACCCTCTGGACCCACCGAAGAGGCGATGCTTCTGGCATTTTGCTTCAGCTCGGTGGGACGACCTGAGGATGTACTTCTTCCGATTTCCCGTGGAATGATTATTGCTTCCAGGATAGAGACCTCTGTGTGTGCTCAGCGCATCACAGAGGTGATTGTCTCTGGAATGGAGGCATACATTCCTCGTTCTTTCTCTACCTCACGCAAAAAGCCTGGGTTTAATCACGCTTGTTCTCGTGCTGTCAATGATAGAGAGGTAGCTCAAAAGGTACCAGAGCCTTCAAACTAATGCTAATTATGAACTTACATTTCTGCCCGAAATCGTGCCAAATCTATTCTCCGACTAACCAAAATTCTTTCATTAATAGAAAATGTCAAACCTTGCTTTCTAGCTCTTCCCGTGACTTCTGGCATCTAGCCAAAACATCTCCTCCAACTTCACTTCTTCATCTTCCTCCACTCTCAGTCCTGACGGCAACACTGCCGTCTCATCTATCTCTAAGGCTGAACTCTTCTCTCAAACTTTTCTAAAACTCCACTCTGGACGATTCTGGGCATATTCCTCCTACTCATCCCCCTCTGACTCCTTTATGCCTGTTATAAAGATTCTTCAAAATGATGTTTTCTATGCCCTCTCTGGCCTCAATCCTCAGAAGGCTTATGGACCTGATGGAGTGCCTCCTATTGTCCTTAAAAACTGTGCCTCCGTGCTGTCACCCTGCCTGGTCAAACTCTTTCGCCTCTGCCTGTCAACATCTACCTTTCCTTCTTGCTTGAAGTATGCATTCATACAGCCTGTACCCAAGAAGGGTGACTGCCCAATCCCTCAAACTACCGTCCTATTGCTTTACTTTCTTGTTCATCTAAAGCTTTTGAATCAATCCTTAACCGGAAGATTCAAAAGCACCTTTCCACTTCTGACCTTCTATCTGATCGCCAGTATGGGTTCCGCAAGGGGCGTTCTACTGGTGATCTCCTAGCCTTCTGAACTGACTCTTGGTCATCCTCTCTTTGCCGATTCGGTGAAACTTTTGCTATTGCGCTGGACATATCAAAAGCTTTTGATAGGGTCTGGCACAAATCTTTGCTTTCAAAACTACCCTCCTACGGTTTCTATCCTTCTCTCTGTACCTTTATCTCCAGTTTCCTTTCTGACCGTTCTATTTCTGCCGTGGTAGACGGTCACTGTTCTTCTCCTAAATCTATTAACAGTGGTGTCCCACAGGGTTCTGTCCTATCTCCCACTCTTTTCTGTTGTTCATTGATGATCTTCTTCCAAAACGTACGGTCATATCCTTTCCTACGCCGATGATTCCACTCTGCTTTATTCAACTTCTTTTAATAGAAGACCCACCCTTCAGGAACTTAACGACTCAAGGCTGGAGACTGCAGAACGCTTAGCCTCAGACCTTACTATTATTTCCGATTGGGGCAAGAAGAACCTGGTGTCCTTCAACGCCTCAAAACACAGTTTCTCCACCCATCCACTGACACAATCTTCCAAACAACTATCCCTATTCTTTGACAACACCCAGCTATCACCGTCCTCAACACTAAACATTCTCGGTCTCTCCTTAACTCAATATCTCAACTGGAACCTTCCTATCTCATCTCTGACGAAATCAGCTTCCTCGAGGCTGGGCGTTCTGTACCGTCTCCGCCAGTTCTTCTCCCCTGCAGTTGTTGTCCATATGCAGGGCCTTGTCCGCCCTCGTATGGAGTATGCATCTCATGTGGGGGCTCCACCACACAGCTCTTCTGGACAGAGGAGGCAAACGCTCTTCATCTCATCAGATCACCTCCTCATACTGATAGTCTTCACCTCTTAAATTCCGCCGCAATGTTGCCTCTCTTTCTATCTTCTATCGATATTTCCACGCTGACTGCTCTTCTGAACTTGCTAACTGCATGCCTCCCCCCTCCCCTGCTGCACTCGACTTTCTACTCATGCTCATCCCTATACTGTCCAAACCCCTTATGCAAGAGTTAACCAGCATCTTCACTCTTTCATCCCTCACGCTGGTAAACTCAGGAACAATCTTCCTTCATCTGTATTTCCTCCTGCCTACGACTTAAACTCTTTCAAGAGGAGGGTATCAGGACACCTCTCCTCCCGAAACTGACCTATCTTTCGGCCACCTCTTTGGATTCTTTTTAGGAGCAGTGAGTAGCGGGCTTTTTTTTTTTTTATTAATGTTTGCTTTTTGTGTGCCCTTGAACTGTCTCCTTTGCTGTAAAAAAAAAAAAAAAAAAAAAAAAAAAAAAAAAAAAAGAGAGCTACGGCTCAATGGACTAGTGGCTTTTAAAGACAATGTGTAAAATAATCTATGTAACTATCTTGTGGCCAATAAATCAATCAATCAATCAATCAATCAATCTCCAGCTTTGCTCAAGCATATAAATTTCCATCAAAATTTAGAAGGATGTTTCCTTTGAATTTACGAAGTGTTGGCTCCTCTTAGTGCTTGGCCTTGCAGCAAAGATTTTGTACACATTTCCACGCCTATTCATTGTTCATAACATATATCCAGTTTTTTTTTTTATTTCCTGTCACATCTTTTCTGTACAGAGCAGTCTGGAATACGAAGGCTCTTTTGTTCAAAACTTTCACCGCCACCAAAGAAATGTCTTGATATTTTCACATTGCTTCGTTCTCCTCCGGGTGTCAGGAGGTCGTGTATTACTGATTGATCGATAGGTTAGTTTGAAGTTTCAGCGATCAATTGATTGACTGATTGATTGATTGAGTGTGTGTGTGTGTGTGTGTGTGTGTGTGTGTGTGTGTGGATGCATGCTTTGTTCGTGTTCTCTTCGTGTTTAGTGTGTGTTCCTGTGTATTAGGCAGCATCGTAGCGTTTCTTTATGTAATCTTTTAGTAACCTGTAAGTGTACGGGGAAGGGCTGATGAAGGGCCGCGACGCGTGGCACTGCAATTACTCGTCATGGGGAAGGTTACCAGCGATGATGTAAGGACGTGACTGGCATTGACGGACGCGGCGGGTGGGGGTGCATGCCGGGGTGGTGATGGGGGTGGGGTGGGGGGGAAGGTGTTCCAGTCGTTTTCTCTCTCAATGATTTGGCTGCACGAGGGTGATGGGCACTTACGGTCATATTTGATGTGAGTAATATGAGCTGTGGTATGGTAGTTTTCATGTAGTTACGAGCAGAGGGATAGTGTGTAAGGGAAGTGTTAGTGGTTCTGCGATTGGTAAAGGAATACAGGAGGAAGCGTGGGAGACTAGAGTTTTATGGCGTTGGAATGAGTGGCGATAACTCTTTAAGGTCCTCAGCATTTGGGAAGATGAGTGTAGTGTTGCCGTTTGATCTCGGGCCGGGGTGGGGAGTGGTGGGGATGGGTCTTGGATCATGGAGTGAGGTACAGAGTCCGAGTGGCAGAGTTTGGGGGGTTTTATTGCATTGGAAGGAATATACTGGCCGGTAAAGGTCATAAAAATCGTTCTTCGTTCAGCGACTCCCAGAATCGTCAGGCACCAGAATTCTCAAGGAGTTTCGGTGATCGTAATCTTGATATAGTGGAAAGGCCGCAGCATTGACGGTGTGGCGGACATGGATCTTTGCTAAAGCTTTGTGTGTGTGGGTGTTGTGTTATATTTAACACACACACACACACACACACACACACACACACACACACACACACACACACACACCGCCATTCCTAGTTTTTCCTCTTGACAACTTTGATTATCTTTTGAACATGTCGAAGTCGAAATATGAAGTAAAATATTCTTCAAAAACATAGTTCAGGAACGTATTCATTTACCAAATAGATATAATAAAGTTTACAACATCATTATAAGCAGTAATAGCAGTACTTGCAATAATAATAATAATGATAATGATAATAATAATAATAATAATAATAATAATAATAATAATAATAATAATAACAATAATAATAATAATAAAAGTAATAATAGTAACAATAATAATAATCATAATAATAGTAATAAGATAGTAATTACAGTGCACTTACAAGAAAATCAATAGAAACAGTATTCCTTTACCTGTACAAATGTTAAATGTTAACCTTCATATAAGACATTAATAGCGTTTTCTAAAATAATTTCGTTTTGTTGTGCCCCACGGTCACGGAACAGCTGGTGACCTTGAGGCGGTGAGCAACACAGAGGTGAAGTGGAAAGTCATGTTGCCGCCGACGGTCAGGTTGAGGCGTAAGGCGGCAGCACCGGAGCCACTCCCCGCCGAGGGTATGCGCGTCGAGTCACTGGTCGAGGGAACATAAATTTGGGCCGTACTACTAAACGTTTCGTCACTTAAGTTCACATATTTGACAAGACTTTCTTAGGAGTTTTGGGCATTTCCAGGAGTAGTTTTATGGCCCTGTTGGTAGTTTGACCTTCTTCTGTACCGTGAACCTAAAGAAACACCTATTAGAACCCGACTGACTCCTCTTTGACCTTTAGAAATAGCCGATGAGAGCCGAAAGTGTCTTATAATGCCGACCAAAGAGTCAAGATTTAGCGTATCATTTTTTTCATTGACACGCTAATATATACTGGTCCAAAACTATCACACTCTTTAGATAGTTTTTTTTAAGGATCTGAGTAATTGTACTATTGCACGCCTGTCTCTATCAGCCAAATAACTAACCAACCAAAGTGTAAGCGTTGAAGAATAAGTAAACGGTACGAAGATAGAGGTGGTGGTGGAACGTCCGGGAGAATACTTCGTGTGTGTGTGTGTGTGTGTGTGTGTTAGTGAGTGAGTGAGCTACAGCATACGACGCTAAGCTCTTATTCTTCCTGACATTTGAATAGTGGCTCAGAGAAAATCACTAAAGAATCTTGACGTACTACTTTTTCTCATTTTGCCTGAAACGCTTATGCTTATATCAAGGCTGGCCTCTAACAATACATACAACAACATATGTAACTATACCCACAGGCTATTAATAAATGTTTCAAATGTTTCATTAACCTCTCCTTTGGGTAGGGACTGCAGGCCACTGGCCAGATGTAGTACCTGCACGCCTCTCGCCACCAACACCCCGGGCAAGAGTGGACCTCCTACCGGTCTTCGCGGCACCTCAACGGACGCCTCACAAATCATCTGCTTTATGATTGATGACGGTAGTGGTTGTTAGGCCTATGGGAACGACTCAGGGATAAACGGGTTGTTAAGCCTCGGTGCCCTGCTTAAGGTTCCTCCTCAATGAGCTGCTTTCCCCCCTCCCCCTCCTACTCTCACACATAGGCTGGTATTACAAGACACTTTGCCTTCTCACATCAGCTATATCTAAAGATCAAAGGGAGGATCAGTCTGGTTCTAATGAGTGTTTTTTTTATGCTCAGGGTACAGAGGAAGGACGAAACTACCACCAGGTTCATAAAACTACCCCTGGAAATGGCCTCAACTCCTACGAAAGCCTAGTCAAATATGTGTTCTTGGACGGGGAAATGTCTTATAATACGACCCTATACAGTGGTGCCGCAAACAGGTGCTGTGACGGAAAACGTATAAGAGAAGCGGATCTCCCCAGAATGCAGGCCACAGCACCAGACTTACCCTCGACCATTAAGGGCTATTAGGTAAAAGAAGCAGTGGAGCAGAGAGGTCATTCGTCCGGGTGTCTCCTCAAAGTCAGTCGTGATTGGGCTGGGTGGGGCTCCTCCCTCGTAAAGTTGCACTCTTACCAGTATGTTTACAGCGCCCATAAAGAAAGGGTTTGTCATTATCTATAATTTTTTTATATTACGATGCGAGTCAGACTTTTCCTTCGTAACGGTGCTGAAGAAAAGGAACATCACTACATCCTAATCTTTTCTTTTTTGTTTGTTTGTTTAGAGCACAGGAAGCAACTCAAGGGCAGCAAAAAGAAAGTGTGAAAAAAAGCCTCAGTTTTCAGGAGGGACTTTTATTCCCTAACATTTTTTCTACAGCTAAGGAGACAGTTCAAGGGCGTAAAAAAAGCCCGCTACTTACTGCTTCTGAATAGAGGTCAAAGGAGTGTCCAAAAAGAACCAACAGAAAAATGTACACAAACAGGCGAACATGACCACACATCTTTCACGGCCCGGAGGCGAAAGGCGAGATGCGAGACAGGACGTACAGCCGCCAGCAAAAGCTCTGTCCGATAATGAACCCAACTCTAAAAGGTAGAAAGACTCGTTGATCAGATAGCTGAGTGGAACCGAAAGTCGAGGAATACCAGGAGTCAGGTGCTTTTGGGCTTTATCGAAATCGGCGTGGTGAATGTGTGTTCGGGGACCTTGATTTATAGAGATGTATCATTGTACTTGGAGAGAGAGAGAGAGAGAGAGAGAGAGAGAGAGAGAGAGAGAGAGAGAGAGAGAGAGAGAGAGAGAGAGAGAGAGAGAGAGAGAGAGAGAGAGAGAGAGAGAGAGAGAGAGAGAGAGAGAGAGAGAGAGAGAGAGAGAGAGAGAGAGAGAGAGAGAGAGAGAGATTGTAATGAGATGCTGTGACCTTGTAATCTACTAGTACAGTGCGCGCCATTGGATATTTGGGTATGAAGTTAACGACGCCCCTGAGCTCTGGAGTCGTTACTTACGGATTATTACGATCAAACATGTGTTAAGATCTCTGTAATAAAGGAGCGGCTTATCAGCTATCACTGGCGGCATCAGTTACGAATATGACAGTGAAAGCTCACAATTAATCCTTTCTCTCTCGTAAATATCAATATAACATTTATAACTGTAAATCACATATGAAAGAGGGACTACGGAGCTGTATTTTGTTTATTGTGCTTCTAATGGAAGGTTTGATTTTGTTGATAAATCTAACGCACACTCTCAACAATCTTATACACATACGATGCAATAATATGATACTCAGAATACCTTACTACGAATGATGCAAACCTTGGCCCTGTCATGTTATAGTAATAGGTCCATCATCATAGTGACAGTAATAAGACATATATTGATAATCTTTGAAATATTTACATTACCAAAGAGAACATGCCCAGCCTTCCTTTACCCTCCCATTCACAAGTAAACCCCCAGTGTCGTCCTGTTCCCTCGGGCCGACGATCCCTTCAAACCCTATATCGGCCTTGTAACAATGAGCTGATGATTGCCTATAGAAAAAGAAAAAGACTTCTCTACAGTCTACACCAACTACCAGAAGTCAACGGGAACTCTGTGTCTGGTGCTACAGTTCATGGATCGGTGAGTCCCAAGGTTCATTAATTGGCAGGTCAGGCGACGGAGCTTTTTTGGCGTCTGCACACATTGATTACGAAGTCCGATGCTGTCTATGTGTACCCTACACTTCATCGCCCAGTTGTCCTCGGCGTTGGGTTTCGCGGCGCCCTTGGGCTATGAACGTTTCTTTATGGTCGCGGCACGACTTGGAAGACTGACCCAACTAGTTTATCGTGTTTCTGTTGGCCAACTGTTCCATTCTTGTACATTCATAATTTTTCTTATCTGTGAAGTATTACCAACAGTTGATTACTTATACGATAAGTTATCGAACTGCAATGTTGGGGTGACTGAGATTCAGGAAAGTCTGATTAGTGGTAGTTTTTTTTATTTGTTTTGTACCGAATGGACTGTGGGTGTACTTCAGACTCAGGAAGTGTGAGGGACGTCATCGTCTGTTTGTTTGTGCTGTGAGTTCGGAAGGGGTTGTGGCTCTGGCCTTCAGTCACACACTGATTATTGTGACAAATGAAAAATGGACCGCCAAAAATTATCGTGGATGATACAACAGACAAAAATGTAATGCCCCAAACAAACGAGAGTATTCACTTTATGCATTGATAGTTTCAGAGTTGAAAATTCCATACCCGTCACATATATATAGCCTGTAAATGAAGTAATATGAGGGCTCCACTTTCCAAAGCCAGGAAAGTCTTCTGTAAGATCTGATTCGGTGCATGGGATTACTTGTTGGTTGATGTTTGTCGTGCAGGAAGCGAGACTGAGATGGTTTGGTCATGTCAGGAGGAGAGAGGAAGGAGCAGAAAGGCAGATAATCGACATGGAAGTGGGTGGCAGAAGGAAGAGAGGAAGACCCAGGACGAGATGAAGGACTGTATTGTGGCGGAACTTGGACCTTGAAGTGGCGGAGGACAGGGTTTGATGGAGGGACTCATCAAAACAGCTGACCCCTGTATAGAAACGGGATAATAATGCTGCGGAAGAAGAAGTTTGTCGTGCCCCATGACTGACAGCCCTAGTAGCCCCAGCAACCTCACGACCTTTAAAAGTAGACGTTGAGCGGTATGCGAGGAAAGGTGATGGGCGATTAGGTTCAGTTGACGATTTCACACTTGTACCCGTAAGTGTAGTGTTTCTCGTGTTTTTCGTCCCTTATATCGTGCTTGGTGCCGGTGAAGGGCCTAGGTGACAGAGTGAATGGAGGAAGGAAGAATGATTACCAAAACTGAGTAATACATGGTGGGGGGTTGTCGACCAATGCAGAGAGCACAAAGCAACATAAATATGAACATGAGACGTATACAATGTGCAATGGGGGCACACCAAAAAATACCCAGACAAGTAAATGCCCTAAATGATAAGGACTGCCATGATTCTCTTTGAACCGATTTATCAAACTCCTATCATGGTGCCCTGCCAGTGAAGGCGTGGCTGCTCACACTCATTGAATTGCAAATGGATGAAATCAATTGGTTGCCATCGTTCACGTTACCCGTATGGAGCCCGGCGCCCTAGGTCTTTATGGATATACAGCTAAGCCGGCATGAGAGGTACTTGTAACTCTAACTGAATGGTATAATCACGAGCATTGAAGTTGAAA
>NW_026111104.1:0-37138 GCF_024679095.1 Eriocheir sinensis | reverse complement strand
CGCATTAATATCATTGTATCATATTTAAACATTTTAAGCTTTTCTAATTAGATCGACTCATTCCTTCAGCATTAGGTTAGAATTTCTTCTTTAAGCCTTTGCTCATGGTCGTTATCAACAAAGAAGAATCATTATCATTACTTTCTCCGTTGAACCCGTTCTAACATTTCTGTCTCTTCTTATATTAGAAAGGGAATAGAAACTGCACGATACTCCTAGTGGGGTCAGACCAGCGAATTATACAGATTTTGCGCATTACTTTTTCCGGTTGTTATCAAAACTCTCGTCTGATGAAAACCCTGATTTGTTTGCAGTTTGCTTCCTCTGAAGAATACTTATTGAGCTTCGTCAACGATATAGTGATTCCAAGATCTTTCTTCACTGCTACCGAAGTTGTTGGCCATTCATTGCAATGCCTAAGACATGATTGTTATTATTTCTGATGTACAACACTTTGCGACATCAACATTAAATTTATTTGCAATTGATTAAGCCCCAACGTGAAATCTGATTGCCAATACTTCGTCAAGTAATACGTGCTTTACTAACGATTTTGTCATCAGAAATTTTGATGCTTACCAGTGAAACCATCATCGATATCAACATAAATTAAACATCGGACCAAACACACTGTTCAACAGGTGCGCCGCTGGCATCGACCAGATGAAAAACATCATTGCCTTCTCTGTTTCGGCCTCAGAAGGCAGAGGATGAAATAAAGGGATGAGGGATGGTAGTGAGGGAGGAGGAGGAGAGAAAGAAAGAGGGAGGAGGAAAAAGAACAGAATGAAAGGAGGTAGACCAGAGGCTGGGTGGAAAATAAATAAACGTGAACAGAGAGAGAGAGAGAGAGACAGTATGGTTATAAGTAGACCACATACCCAATGATCTATGAATGGGTGGTCATTCTTAAGCTATAGTGATTCTACATTAGTCAAATAATTCCATTTTCTGATTATTTGATGAGTTAGTAAATATTAAGAGGCGACCAAAGGGTATTTTAGAATTATATTTAAATCGGACAAATACGTTTTCGCTCAGCATGGCCGGGACCTTAAAGATTACCGTATGGTGAGGTTTATTCGTAGGTCAGCTATTCACCTAGGCCATATTTAAATATTACTTCTTATACATAGCCTCTCAACGTAACTTGCTATTATCATTCTGATTAACATGTACGTAAAATCTGCATCAGAATATTCTTTCTAAATAAGTTTTGTCATGTGTCATTTCCTTTCGTGCCGGATCCTGAGGAGGTGTGAGTTGAGAGGAAGAGGAGTGCTGGCAGGTGATCCCTATGAACAACAACAGGAGAAAGGGCACACAACCAGTTCGTTGTACTCCCAGCCAAATAAAGGTCTTTGAGAAAGCAACATACAAACACCAAGTTGAGTAGTAAGAGAGCACGTATCCCAACATGAGAAAGGCTTATTCAACAAGATGGAGCAGCCAGAACCAGGGAAGGTGAGCAGTTTCAGAAGGCTTATGAAGCAGGTCGTGATCCTGCCACCGCTCACCGCCGCTCATCACCACACACCTGCTCACCACCAGCTGATTCGCCACTCTCTACACCAGGAAGTACCTCATCACGCCCTTCTCCACCACCACCTGCTTCATCACCACCTACTACCACCACCTACTCACCACCAGCTGCAGAATCATTGCCACATGAAACATCACTGCAGCTCAACAACAAATTCTGCACAGAGGTGTTCAATTACACTTGCCCATGGAGTCTCCCATGTACTTCACCCGGAATTTCGTGAAATTCACAATGTCACATTACAGAAACAAATAACCATACTAAGATTTTAAAGCAGGGGGCAGGAGGACCCCCTTAGTCTCCCATAAGTTGAAGAGTATCCAGTCAAGCTTGTTTTTAAAGGTCGGTCATGTGCACTGGACCACTGAAGGTGGGAGTTTATTCATTCTCCACACACTACAACGTTGGTGAAAAAAAAATTATCAGTCTGAATATACTTGTTGACACTTGACTTAACACACTGAACGCTTTTAGAAGTTTAACGTCACGCATTTCGTAATCAGACCTTTTGTTATTGTTCCAACTCGAAGAACTTGGCACTAATCTACATTAAAAGGCATCTCCCATCTATCAGGCCAAGCTGAAATTTAATACAAATCTTCTTGGAAGCTTTGTCTGTCTTCATCGTGAAGAAGTGACAACCGAGGGCCGGTCTTACAGTCCTTTGGGGAGTGGCAAAAGCAAAAACGCCGCCAGATTCGTTGGCTGGCGTACGAGGAAACCAGGTGCCCGTCTTTAACACTCAAGATTTACGCTCCCGAACAAGAGCCGCACCCAAACCAGAAATCGTCAGCAAGGTTGGTATTGGCACTGGTCAGCTGCCGAGGTTGGCAAGCAGGAGCAGTGAAAACGTAAGCAATACCGTGAACTCCAGTGTGACCGCGCGGTATATGGTAACCCTGCAGGTAACCCAAACCGTTCTCTTAAAGCCAACTTCGCCAGTAACCAACCATGGCTAGCAAATGACGACAACCCGTACCACGCGGAGATCCCTCGTCGCCAGACTTCGTTTATCACCAATGATTGCCCCCACTACCACAGCGACTGGACGTTATCTCCCCGAGGACGAGAATATGTAGAAACATTGTTGGACAATCAAGCCACGCCAGCCTGTCCCTTCGCGCTAAGACAATTAGCGGCCCTTTACCGGCCACATGCGTTTGACTGGTATTGGCGATAGAAGAAGTCATTGTCATTGGAAGAAGTCATTAGTCATCAGCGCCACTCTGCCCGAAGCAAGGAAGATAAGTGACACCACTCACTGGCATCCATTAGTCAGCAGCGACACCTGACACCCGACTCCGGGCGAGGAAAAATGAGAAAGGACAACAGCATCTGGCCTTTACACCCTGCAGCGTCAGGCATACCCGCAAATTAACCTCCAGCCTCGCGGGAAGAAAAACCAGAGTGTGTCCGCAGCTACGTCACTCACTAGAAGCCAATCACAAGGCTCCCAAAAGAATTCTCTACGAAAGCTGAGCGTACAGTAGCAACAAATCACAAAGGCCCCGTGGGAACTCACTGAAACGAAAGAGCCACCCACGAGACTTGAAAACACCTGAAGCCCCCGCCTACGCCAGGACAAACGCAAAACCACAAGGAAAGCAGTAATCTAGTAGCCACACCTCGAAGGGTCCTACGATCACCCTTCGAGGCTCCTCCCTCATCCTCGTCGAAGACTGCGTATAAAATAAAGGGAGCACAGGCGAGAACAGCAGAGAACAGCTCCAGAGCAGCTACAGAACAAGCTCCACTCACTCGCGACAAACAGAAGCGGCAGGAAGCAGATACAAGAAATCCAAGAAAGAAGGACTCAAGCCAGAAGTCACGAAAGCAGAACTCAAGAAAGAAGGACTCAAGCAAGAAGTCACGAAAAGAAGAACTCTAGGGAACAAGAGCTCAAGAAAGAAGAAACAAGATAGAAGAAACAAGATAGAAGAAGAACGTGTTACTCTGCTCTTCACCCAAAATGCTGATGTCTGTATTGTTCGTGAATGGAAGTTAGCATGAGCTGTGTAGATTAAGGTCCAGTGCGGCATAGATTAGGAATTAATGAGGTGTTAGAATTGTTAGGAAGTTGTTAAGATTTATTACTGTGTATATTAGCATGTGTACGAGCAGTGATTACTGTCTCCATTTCTTTATGATTATGTCATCATTTTGTGGTTTTGTTATGTCACTGTGGTGGTATCATGACAATTACTCACGCCGCTATACAAGGCTGAAAGAAAGTACCATGCGTCTCTGAACACTTCACTTTATTGTTTTAATAAATAGATTAGTTATACATCTTTAAATATCTGAGAACTCCCGTGCTTCGGCACACGTTACCTTGTAACCTCAAGCAAACCCACATATAAAGGGGTTCGGGTTACAACACTGGTGGCAACTTAAAGGGATATTTTAAGAGTTACTAATCTAGTTAATGCAAAGATAAACGCTCAACGACTCCTCCAATATAACCCGCCCTCGCGTTCTAGTCCTATTCCTTTGTGGTGGGATTATTCCTATACCAACATGCCTGAAAACTCAATTGTCATCGTCAATTGTTAGCTCTTCTGATTTGGCAAGAGATCATCAACCGGAATGACGATTGATAACTTTCACGTGTGGTGAGGCTTACCGTACTTTGGAGGTAGTGACTTTCGTTACGAAGACTATCCTAGCAACCTTTGTATACTAGCTCTTCCCAATGGATCAAAGACATCAAGACAGTCAAAATTGGACTGAAGCTGGAAAGATGAAAATTAGCCAAACAATACTCTGTAGAGCCCCGCCCGTAAGTTGATAGTATGTACTACAGAGCCAAGCTGGTCCTGACTGGACAAGACTAAAAAAGTTAATTGTGGATACCTTCAAGGAACTCAACACCTGCGATAAGTGGCACATTAGACTAACGGAAGCCAAGCGCGAGCCAAGAGACCTTGAACACCTAGCACTTTGTCCGCTTACGTGAGATGCTGTGCAAATTGAAAAAGAAATGCCTGAACACACGTCTGCATCCACCCATCACATGACTTTGTCATTCATGCGACAATACCTCCAACTTTAGGGCAGTCATCACGAAAGAAGATCGGTCACATCCACACTGTACTAGACAAAGCCTTAAATTATGCAGAAACCCATCCTCATTGCAAACTCAGAGACGAGGATATAGCCAAAAGAGAGTCTAGAAACACTGTCAACGTGGTAGCCAACCCACCAAGGAACCTCCACAGACTCACCAGTCTCATCAGTCTCATCAGTCTCATCAGTCACAGACATGCAACCCCTAGACGTAACTTTAACCCTAGACAAAGACGACCTGACCAGGCCTCAGCCCATACAATGTTATCACTGTGGCAAGATGGGTCACATTGCAGAAATTGTCGAGCGGGACGACAGCCAACCTGTCTAGCGTGTAACTCAAACGCATTGGACTGCATCATGTTGGAAAAATGACAGATGCAAGGTCCAAACACTAGCCAAAAAAAAAGCGCTAATTACCGACCGAGGACGTAAAAGCACAGGCTGAAAAGAAAATGATTGGTACTAGTTGGTCAGCTAGTAACAAACTAGAACAAGAATTATTAGCTATAAGATTAAAAGTTAAGCAAAAGAATGGACAGTATAGAAGTGGTTGCTTTGGTTGATACCGGCGCATGTACTAGTTTAATGGAAGAAGATTTTGTAGAAATTTAATATTTATGGCTAGAAGACCTCCTGCTAACGTATGCTCAGTAAACGGAGACAGAATCCATAATAAAGGTCGCCTAGAACTCACCTTGAGAGTGAAATAAGCTAAGTGAACAGGAGGTTGTCCTTACACAAGGCCTCAACTTCCCACCCTATTATATTAGGAATGGATTTCTTCTGGCACACAACATCAGTCTCACCTTAAAAACACCCAGGCAATGAGATTGCAGCTCTTGAAATAAAAGGTGTGTACCCATTAGAACAAATAGGAAAGGGTAAAGTGCATGTAGGAGACCTTGAGAACAACACTACTGACTTTAATGAAGTTAATGAAGTTAACGAGGAGGATATGGTAAGTGCAAAGCGGTAGAGACCGTGATCCTTCACCTGCCGTGACAGGATATTTAATGCTCAGAACCCTCAACAGGAGCCCAAGACGCGCTATTCACTCTGTCCAGTAACCCGGCCGCACGTGTGCTGTGCTCTGGCGTGGTACGATTAATTCCCTCTGAAGAAACACACACCTCAATTTTTATGGTATGATATGTGTGTTGAACAGAAACGGTACTAGTAAATGAGGACAGCACCTTAGGTTTTGTACAGCCATTACAACAAGAAAACTATCAAAAGGCGACCCCTTCAGCTTTCATTGGCGCCGTAGTAGAGGAACAAGGAGTACAGGAAATTATTGACAGTAAATTTCCTAAAACATCACGTGAGAACAAAGCTATGTGCAAACTAATAAAGAAATATCCTGGAGTTCTCTCTACGGAAAAAGAGCCTTTGACAGTCACTCCATATTTTGCACATCATTCAACAAGTTACTAATGAAGTTGTCTACGAAAACCTTACCCCATCCCGTCAGTTATCATGAACAATTAGACAAACAACTGGTTGCTCTTCAAGAACAGGGGTATTCGGCCTTCCCATTCTCCCTATAATGCACCTCTAATCCCTGTCCCCAAGAAAGATGGAGGTTTGACTCTGTCTGGACTTCCGTGCCCTGAACACTACTCTCTGAGAGATGATAAATACCCTTACCTAATATACAGCAGATATTGTATCAACTAGGAAAAAGTAAATTTTTACGTGTCTGGATCTGAAACAAGGTTATCATCAGATACCTTTGGATGAAGACAACATGGAAAAAATGCATTTTCCTCACCTGCTGGACATTGGGACTTAGGGTTCACTTCCCTACTGGAATAAAAACAGCTATCATGTTTTCAACATGTCATCAATTCAGTATTAGTAGGACTTGTCGGAAAGATGACACAAGTATACCTAGATGACGTCATCGTCCTAGGAGAAACCTTTGATGACCACATCACTAACCTTGACAGAGTGTTAAGTAGACTAGCGGAAGCTAAACTTGCCCTGAAGATGGAAAAGTGTCATTTTTCCAGCCCAAGGTTGATTATTTAGGACATGTAATCAGTGCTGAAGGTTTGCAACCTCAACCAGCAAAAGTCCAACCTATTAAAACCTAAACCCCAAAGCACTGAATGACCTTCAGTCATTGTTGGGCATGCTCAATTATTATAGGAAATTTATAAAGGATTTCTCTCCAGATAAGCAGACCCTTAACCCTTTTATTAGGAGGCAAGGGAGGTGAAAAGAAACATAAGAAAAATGACAAAACTCTATCCCTTGGGCGATGAAGCTCAGTTGCTTTTGACACCCTCAAGGACGCATTAGCGACTCATGTTACACTACAGTTCCCTGACTTCTCAAAGAATTTTGTTCTCACTACGGATGCCTCAGATACTTGTATGGGTGGGTTCTTCAACAAGAAGACGATGGTGGTGGTTTACGCCCTATAACGTTCTTTCTAGAACTCTTAATTCAGCTGAAAGGAACTATAGTACCATTGAGCGTGAAACACTTGCTGTAGTATACGGACTCCAAGTCAATCGACCCTTAATACTGGTTATCATATCGAGATTCACACAGATCATCGCCCCTAGTTTGGTTACTCAAGGTAGCAACCCCAAACGGGCGTTTTTTTTTTTTTTTTTACGTTGTTGCCTATTGCTTGGTAGGCATCTTCCCAGTGGACCTGATGGTCGGCCCAAACTAGCTTCTTCCAGAGTGGGGGCCTGATGGTCAGCCCCAGGCCTTCTTCAGGTGGGGCCTGATGGTCGCCCAGCCCGTTCTGGCGCAGTCTAGTGTTTATAGTGGCGCCATCTTGCTCGATGGCAGTCTACTGTAAATATGACTTCTCGATAAGCACTTACCCGGAAAGAGAAGAATGTTGTGGCGGATTTCCTATCACGTTGTAGAGTAGAAGAAGATGGTATCTCACTAGTAGATCCTAGAGATAAAGTGATGACTGTTGTCTCAGGAGCTAACGACACTAACGTTGCATGGGACATACCTGAAATTATTAAACTACAAGACTGCCATGAAGCCTATGGCCTCATAGAAGAGAATGCTTAGAGACGGAAAGTCAATTGAAGAGATGAGATGGCAATGAAGAGCAAGCAATTAAGCTCCGAGTACCTATAGATGAATGTCAATTAAAAGAGGATAATTATACTCTATCGAGTAATGAGAAACCCCTACAGGAAGACACATGTGTAGTTCTTCTGCCCCCTCAGTATATCTCCAAAGCGATAACTTTAGCGCATTCCGTGCCAACAGGTGGGCATGGTGGTGCTAAGGTTACCTTGGTTATGAAGTTCGCTTACTGGCCAGGGATGAAAAGGGATATAGAAGATTTTGTAGGAGATGTACCACCTGTGTTCGTTTAGAGGACTAGAACTCTTACCCTGCTCCCCTGCGACACTACCCAGATGTTACCTCACCTTTTGAGAGAGTACATATGGACGTGGTAGGACCTGTCGGCCGCTCAGATAATGGCTACAGGTACCTGTTGACAATAATATATGTTTTCACTAAATATTTAGTGGTTGTGCCTCTCAAAACTAAGGAAGCAACAGAAGTTGCTCGTGCATTCTATGATAAAGGTAATCTGTGCTTTGGAATACCTCAATCAGTTGATACTGACCAAGGTGGTGAATTTGTAAACCACGTGTTAAGAAATGTAACAGAACAGTTACAATTAAAGCATGCAAAGATAACAGCGTTCACCAGCAGCAAATGGAGTGGTAGAAAGGGCTAATGCCACGATAGTCAGTATTCTAAGGACTTTAGTTGAAGGAAGTATAAGTATTTGGGATACAATGCTACCGCCGCAACTCATACCTACAACACCGCATACCACAGAATCATAAGGACACACCATTTTCCTCCTGTATCTTAGAGACCCCAGGTTGCCTTACAATATGTTAGAAGAGACTACCAAGCCTTGGTATAATGTAGACAGCTATAAGGAAGAAATGACCCTAGCAGCTCAGAAAGTCTATGCCAGATGTGAAGAATACCTGGAATAGGTCGACAAGAGATGGAAAGAATACCATAAGCCGTCGAGGATAAAGCCCTTAAAATAGGCGATAGGTGTGCTTGAAAACACAATTAGCAGAAAAGAGTATAAAAATTGCAGGCGCTCTTCAAGGTCCATATAGAGT
This sequence comes from Eriocheir sinensis, assembly GCF_024679095.1. Classification (NCBI taxonomy): domain Eukaryota; kingdom Metazoa; phylum Arthropoda; class Malacostraca; order Decapoda; family Varunidae; genus Eriocheir; species Eriocheir sinensis. Next base: position 28,390 of record NW_026111104.1, on the reverse strand, counting down.
TGTAAAAGTAGTGAGCGACGTGGTAGTTCAGCTCAAAGATATTAGGACCAGTAAAATGGCTGCTATCCATACAGACCGTGTGAAAGTGATCCCGAAGATAGCATCACTTACAAACAACATCCCCATATACGGAGAGCCTATCCACTCATGGATTCATCGGAGGCAGACCTCCCCGATTCTATTGACGACTGTCGACTCTTCACTTGCACCAACGGTCATACACCGTTCTGATGCGAAAACTGAGAATGACACTGAGAATGAAACTGCCACATCAGAAGTCGCTACCGAAATTGAACCTGGTACAACACCCGCTACCAATTACGATCATCTACGGATCCTCAAATCTTCCACATGTTATGTCCAAACCTATAGAATATAAGCGTTAACCCATTCTAGATATCAGGGCTGCTCTAAGACTGCGTTTCTCCGCAGATGGCTCTTATCGTCAGGGTCGTTCCTGATGCCCGTCGAGAGAATCTCCTGTGCGCGCTGGCCTTAACTTTTCGCCAGCGTGCCGGGCCCTTCTCACAGGACGATATTACATCGTCCTTTCGAAGTCAAAGCTGATGACATCTTGCAACCCCTCATTCAGGCGAAAACTTAACTGCTGATATCGCCTGGAACATCCAACATATGAATGACTCGTATCTGGTCAACTCTCTTAAAAGACCTGCGTTCATTTGACAATGAGTTTGACAAATTGTTTCTTGACATGAATAATTTTTAACGTACATAATAGGTGCCATGCCCAGAATCGTTCCAAGCGTGGAGCCTAAATTTCCTTGGCTCCTTATCCAATATTTTATTTGGCACGGCTACCCAGGCTCAAATTGATGCCGTTCATCACCAGATACATACCTTGAGGTCCTTACGGAAAAAGAACAGGTTATGTTAAACGTTCATTCCCATGCTTTAAACATCCTCAGGTCAGGTCCTGTATGCTGAATAGGTAAATAATGAGGCTTAAGGTTGCAGGGGCCCAGATGATGCTATCTGACCTGACCTAGCTTCACATGACCACATGTTGGCAGACCTGTACATGTTGAATCTGCTTAATTATACCATTTACTAATTGTAGATAATGGCTAATTAGAATAAATGAAATCATAGTGCCAGTGATCCCTTGTTCATTATAAAAAAAGCTAACGAGTAACTCAACCTAGCAGCTGCAGGGAGGAACAAGGGGGACCTGCCCCCCACTACTTGCCATGCCCCAATACCTATCATTGAGGTGATCTTCAAATATGCCTCTAGTAACCTTCTAGGTGGCTTTAGAATGCCCCTGCCTAGTGTGTGTGTGTGTGTGTGTGTGTGTGTGTGTGTGTGTGTGTGTGTGTGTGTGTGTGTGTGTGTGTGTGTGTGTGTGTGTTTGAAATAAATTTGTTGACCAGGAAACATGTCCAACCATGGCCTGATAATAGGCTGGCCTCGTCATAGCCATCAAGCACTTTCTGACCAGAGCAAGGCTCATCTCATTATAGTCGATCTGTGAGCACTGCTGGGTCTTGCACACCACACTCCTTGGTCCCCGGTGCTCCTGGGGACAGTAATCACTCCTTGGCAGGAGAATATCTCACCCTGAGCAGGGAATCTAACCCCAGGCTGGAGGCTGATTGGGCAGAGCCGTTCCTTTCTGGCATCACCAGCCCCTGTGGCCAAAACTAAGCAGTGAGCACTTAATGCATATGACTTTGCTATATCAAATTAGCATTATTTAATGCCCATTTCAATCATCTACATATCAATAGGGATTTTTTCAAATAGTTCCATTCCTTAACAGAAAAATACCTAAACAGTTTTTGTGTACATATTAAGCCAGTCAATGCGGAGCATATGCCTGGAGGTGCATTGCCTTCCTCGCCCTACAACAACAACAACACTGGGGCGTTTATGGTTAAAGGATGCGATGCAAGCCATTTCTCATCCAGGGTCCCTCATGGCAAGATCCCTGACTTGCACAAGTCACAAACTTTAAGACTTTGTCTGAAAACCCTGGACGATGGCTTTTCCCAAGCAACATTAAATCGAAGCTTTCGCCTACTCAGGCAGTGCCTGTTATTGCCAAAAGATGAAGGAATCCCATAAAATTCTAGGAGATCCCAAAGTGCCTTGCTCTGCATTTGACTTGACTGTAATCTTCCTCAGTTGAAACTCACGTTAGCGCTCCACCAATATGCATGTGTCGATAGTCTCTTACTAATATTTCCTAATTTTCTTTTGTATTGCTGTCTTTTCAGAGTCGATTGCTGAGGATCCACCCTATCCCTCAGCTGAACCAGCAGGTCCTGATTCATCCACCATGGGTGCACTGCAGGCTGATCCCCAGCAACTTTCCCCTCATCATTCATAAGTTCTACAGGGGATAGTAAAACAGGAGAGGTTTAAGAGGAAGAGATTTGGTGCAAAGAAAGAAAGCAATTTAAACAGTCTAAGACAAAGCCAAGAACTTCTTAATAAAAGGCTCGAGAGTTGATGCAGTTAAAATATGAAACAGATACAAAACCTAGCAACCTTCGAAAGGATGTGTAACACTGTAAATAGTTTTTTCTCCCGTCTGTCAAGTGATTACGATAAAAAAATTCCAACTCACTCATAAGGTCTTATAATAACCTTTCTGGGCTACTTTTCTCCAGGTAAAATTAGTGGCATATACTATGGTTGTTTGTGGCCCAAGATAATGGGTTCATACCAAACCAAACCTTATAGTATTCCATTTGAAACTGGCTGGTGGGGTGCTTGAGCCAGTGTGGGTCAGCTCAACACCCTCAACACCTCTAGCTCCCTCTCATGTGTTAGCTAATAGTAGTAAAGGTAGTAAATAGGTGACATATGAGAGGAAGCGAAAGTCTTGAGGTGTGGCAGAGCTGACCTGCCTACACTACCAATTCAAATCTCTATAACTCATGATGATTGCAAGGTAACTTGCAGCTATGTATATGCTCAACTTACATTTATTGCTTTTCTGAGGTTGGGGGAAGAATATTTGTTTTCATAATTAATATTTATTGGAAAAAAGTTATCTATATTAATTGACAAAGATTTATGGAAGATATTTTTTATTCAACAAGAGTAATGTAAGAATAAATTATTGGAAATATATACTTAGTTTTATTAGAAAAAGGAATATCTATTGGAAATATTTATATTTACCTACTGTATAGTACTTTGAGCAGGCAGGAATTAGTGTATGAAAGAGAGCAATGGAGAATCTTCTGCCGTGGCCATCCCCTGGTGGGAGCTCCTAGGAGCAGGAGTCGATGAGATGATGATATAATGGTTAAGAATATTGTAGTGAATATTTGTTCTTTCATAGTAAGAAATATTCATTGGAAATATTTAATTAGTTATATTAATGGTAATATTTTATTGGAAAATAATCTATATAGAACAATAGTTATGTGAGAATTATTGGAAATATTTATATTTAGTTGTATTAAAAAAATATCTATTGAAAATATTTATTTTGACCTACTGTATAGTAATGGTAGAATTATTCATTATAAAATTTACTAATTTGCAAAAAATCAGATGAAGGAAATCCAGACAAGGTATCAGCCCACCTGACCCTACACCCAGTACTGGCATATGGCTCCATGACAGTGACTAGTGTTGCATGTACAAAGTTGGCCATGAATTTCATATTCCTACCTGAGAAATTTGGCTGTCGCTGCAATAAAGTATTCTATACTTTCTCAAGGAGCTAGAACCATCTTTGAACTATTCTATCCCTTGCACGGTTACCATACTACTTGCTCAGTTCTACATCTCCCATTTCTATGACTTCCTGTGGTAGAACTTCATCAACTATGAGTTCAAGTTTTTTGACACTGCAATATTGTGCAGGACCACACATGCCATCACAATTTGTTGGAATTTGTAAGTTTGGTGCAGTGGTATACTTAAACATGAAAATCTTCTTTTAATACACCAAATGTTCTCCACACAGTTTCTTGTTTTGCGTGAGAAATGTTATAGTTTATTTATTTTCATTCCTTGGAGTTAATAAATATTCTCGACATGGATAACCACCGTCTCTAATGAATACAAACCATTATAATTACCCTGTTCTAAGTTGTAGCACATTAGAATTTTCAAATACTTTGGCGTCATGAACACTTCCAGGCCAACTTGCAACAATACTTGTGAACATCAAATCTGAATCATATGCCTTGGACATTTAATGAATAAAAACCTTTACGGCATCGATACACTTCAACATCGTCCCCACCAGGACTCTGTATTGGGATGTGGGTTCCATCGACACAAATTACACCTGGCATACCAGCAATGTCATAAAACCGGTGGGCCACATGGTGTGCTTCCTCTGGTCGTGGAAACTGAATGTAGGTGGGTGCCAGGTATGATATGAGATGTGCAACCTCTCAACACTTGCCAGCAGATGCCTTTGACATGTCAAGTTATCAGCTTAGGAGAAGAAAATTCCCTGTCGCCAGGTTTCTCAAAGTGACGAGCATTTTGAGATGCAGTGGAATTCCACATCCTGTAAGAGAAACATGCAAAGGTTATTAATACAATAAATAAAGAAATGCTACAACGGTGAAATTAGGGTAGAGAAATGAATGAAGGTGGGGTGTTCAGAAAGGAAGAGAGATAAGAGACAATGAAAACTTTAATGAAAGTAGAATGTAATGTAGTTTATGAGTCCATGATGATGAATGAGAAAACATAATGGTAATGCATGGTCAAAAGATGAAAGATTCAGGTCCGTAATTTTGGCTGATTTTTAGATAGTGGGCTACAATGCATCATAGCTTAATGAAGTGGGGGTGGAAAGGTGGTGAGTGCAGTGAGGATGTGCAGGTTAGGGAATCTTTTGAAAACAAGCACTGTTGAGGAATTTTGAGGCTGGTATAGAAAACATTGGAGCCTCACTCGCCCCTCCAGAGATTACAATCCTGAGACTCATATAAGGAATTGGAGTAATTTACCTTGAAATCAAGTGGTCATAGATATAGAACATTCTAAAGCGATGTTACTGTTCAGGAAATCTTTATCATTGCAAGGTATAATTATAATATCATACCTCTGCACATTCTGTCAACATTTACACGTGGCCTCACTTCTTCAATAAGGTCTATGGTAGCATTCTTGGAGAGGCGATACCTTTCAAGGAACTCATCAGACAAACACTGAAATGAGTTCCCGATCTTGCTACCATCCGTGGAACCCTCGCTTCTAATAGTTGTTCCTCTTGGCGATGTTGTTCTTCCAGGATCTCTACTGCAGCTATGCTAGAAATTTCAGTAAAGGTCATTAGTTGTTGTAGAATGATATTAATGAACAAGGCAACAGGGTGAGATTTTCGTTTATAATAAATTTCAATGGCTTTGACAATTAATTTCGTAAACTGTAAGGCTGTATCATATGGAGATAGTTGTCTCACAGGAAAACACAAATGAGAAGAGTGAAAAATTGCAGAATCAAAATGTAGCCAACAGAAAAAAATCATCTTAATGCAATGGCAATATGTACCATGATATAGCTGTGAGGCAAATGACTATATACATGAAGAATTCCACCTTAGCATTATGGAAAGTAACTTATTTCCCCAATGGATAACAACCCATTGCTCTCTCTCTCTCTCTCTCTCTCTCTCTCTCTCTCTCTCTCTCTCTCTCTCTCTCTCTCTCTCTCTCTCTCTCTCTCTGTGAGTGTTATAAAGTTCCATTATACATTGAATGCATTTTGAGGTGCATGACTTATTAATAATATGTAGCGGGCGAGTCCCCGCTAAAATAGTTACCAGTGACTAATTAAGAAAATCGAGTGTGGCAGCACAGACTCAGTTAGTGTATTTTCATTATCGCTGTCCTCGTCTCCCTGTGTCTTGTGCGTCTTCAACGTTTGTCTTTCTTGTTACTCGTTTATCTTTGACTGTCCGTCCATGTCCTCCTGTTGTCCACTTCTACACATTGTTTACTACACACACCAACACATAAATGCTACCTACACAGTACAACATTCACACACACGCATATATACACAAACATGTTTCCTATATGTCTCGTTTGTTCTCATGACCTGTGTATGTTTTTATGAATAAAGTAACCCTGACGGATATTGACTTGAAGGACGCATCCATAAACGACGACGACGGCATTCCTCTGGTGTACCCTCGGCCAAAACTATTACTGCTGCAGCCGCCAGTATCGCGTCCTCACTCGACGACATTATGCTGGAGTCTTGGCTAACTCGTGTGGACACACCAGTCACGTTACCTCTGCTGCAAACATGATCGCAACATTACTGAGCTGTGTGTGCATTCATCTGTATAAATACTGCTGCAAACTTGTCGGTAAACATGCTGCCTGAAGTGTTCACAACAGATGTTCGAGCACACGTGTGGACGCGTGTATGGCGTCATCGCTGTTGTTAACAAGTTCACAACATTACTGAACCATGTTTCCAAACAACTGTCCAAATACTGTTGCAAACATGCATCTAAACAGGCTCAAAACAGTGTTCACAACAGATGTTTGCGCACCGTGTGGACGCGCCTTTAGGCTACGCGTATTGAAACTTGGGACTTTTAGATTATCTTGGAGGCGGTATTACTTGCAGTTTCACGGTTTGGCGTTTGTTGTCTTGCATGTCATCTATTTACACAGGAGAGGGGGTGAGACACGGCCGAGCAGTTTTTGACCAGGTGTCCAGTACTGCATCGTTAAGGAACCTTCCAAGTCTGCCTGCTCCGATGGGGAACAGATGGAGTCACCCTGGCCGTAGAAATTGTCCCAGGCGTTGAGGACCCCAACGTTAAGCTCCCTGCAAAGAGTTTGTAAGCGGTTGTTAAGACTGAAGACCTTGCTGAAAAAGTCGCTCGCCGCCGACATCCTTGGAAGGATTCCTGAAATTACAATTTAGGGGATTTAGTCTTGTACTGCTGGATAGTCCTACGGTACTTATCCAGCAGTTCCTCGGACCTAGTCTTGGTGACGTTCGTACCTACGGGGAAAAAAAAAAAAACGAAACTCATTAGAAGCCTTAACGGAGACCTGGTCGAGGGCAGCTGTGATGTCGTGAACTGCAGCTCCAGGATAACAATAATTACTCCTACGACGGGAGACTCTTCCATAGAATTCAACCACCTGGTGGCGAATCATAAGAGTCCCCAACCAGGAAAGTGCACTGCTCCTCTTCCTCCTCCTCTAGTATAGCAAATCTGTTGAAGCAATGGGTAGAGTAAATGGCGCGGGTAACGGGTCTTGCTCCTCCTGTGAAACCTGCAGTGTCAGGTGAAGCTCTTCCACTACCCTGTGGCGAGACACCTTCGGTTGATGGCGGGGCTTGAAGAGCAGGCGTGGCAGGTGATGGGGCGTCAGTGGTAGAAGGTACGACGATGTTTGACTGGATAAAGTCCTGCAAGGTTTCAGCGGTACGAGTTAGTTCAGTTATCTTCTCCTGGACTGCTGTCAGCCTCTCATCTTGCTCAAGGAGTCTAGTTTCCATCTGCTGTCACATCAGGCAAATCTTGCAAACGGATGATCGTCTTGTGAAAACTTGTCCTGAAAAGTTCCCGGAGCACGATGAACCTTTCTTCAGCGCTATCTTGGAAAACAAAAGAAAGTAAAAGTGAATTGTTAGTTCTTAACGTCAGGTCAGGCGATCAGAGAGAGAGAGAGAGGGTGGGTGTGGGTGGCATGAGCGGGATGGGTGGGTGAGTGAGTGAGTGGGTGGATGATTGAGTGAGTGGGTGAATGAATGAGTTATTACGTGAGTGAGTGAGTGGTTGGGTGGTTCGTCCCTCCCTCCCACACCTGTCCCTCACCTTCCCTTTCCCCCTCTTCCTCCTCCCTCTCCTCATCAATTCTTCCCTCCCCTCATCAATTCTTCCCTCCCCCCTCTCATCCTCCCTTTCTCCTCCTCCTCCTCCTCCTCCTCCTCCTCCCCCTCCTCCTCCTCCTCCTCCTCCCCCTCCTCCCCAACCCCTCCTCTTCCTCTCTTCCTTCTCCTCCCCTTCTCTCTTCATCTTCCACCGCTTCCACAATTTCTCCTCGGTCTTCACAGCAGGTCTCTCCCCTCCCCCCGTCACCCACCCCACCGTCTGGTCCCACTCCTGGCCCCCGGGTGCTTGTCATTGGTGATAATCCGGGTGCGTGTCATTGGGGATAGTGAGGTGCGTTATATTGTCAGGTATTTTTGCTCCAAGGATAAGAACAGGACGAGGGTGTGTTTCCCAGGGGCAGGGGTGGGCCATATATCGGACAGGATTGAGGCGTGTATGGCAAGCGAGGGATCGAACCCCATTGTCTTTCTCAGCTGTGGCGGAAACGACGTTTCCGTGTGCCAAGCGAGGACCTTCTCCGGCGTTTTAGGGAATTATTAGGTAGGATAAGAGGCTGATGGGTCGCCAGTAGTGTGTGGCGTCCTGCCAAAGAGGGCGTTGGCGATGGATGGCTGTCAGGGCGATAACAGTGAACAGCAGACTTGCTGAGCACTGCGAGCGCAATGGGTGGCTGTTCGTCGACAATATTGGGACCTCTTCTTTGGCAACGACGCCCTCTACGCCCGTGACGGATTACACTTGACGTTCAAGGGTGTTGAGGCTCTCTCAGACTCCCTTGAGCGAGCACTTGGTACCCTGAGGGATTTTTAGTATAGACGAGGGGAAGTAATGAAGAGGACATCTAGCTAATAACAAAACCAGGTAACTTATAAGTAATTATAAGGGAGTAACAGAGGGCGGGCTAATAATCTTCTATACTAACAGCAGGAGCCTCAGAAACAAGATAAACTTACTAAGGGGTGAAGCTTGTTCAGAAAATTTTGACATAATAGCGATCACTGAGACATGGATAGACACTGCCAATATAAATTTAGATCGGAATTTGAAATAACGGGTTATCAGATGTTTCACAAAGACAGAAGGGCAGAAAGGGAGGTGGAGTTGAGCTATATGTTAAAGACTCACTTAAATGTTTGATTAACAATTCAGTCAAAACTAACATGGATTCAGAATCAGTTTGGGCGGACGTTTACAAAGGAAAGAAAACTAACTCTAGGAGTTCTGTACAGGCCACCCAACCTTAACAGGCAGGACACGAGTATATTACTACAGGAATTGGCAGGGCGAGTAGGAGTAAAAATGTCTGCGTAATGGGGACTTTAATTATAGGAATATAGACTGGGAAGACCTAGTGGGTGACCTGGAAGCCGAGGATTTTCTTGAAGTTATGCAAGATAATTTCCTTAAGCAGGTAGTTACTGAGCCTACCAGAGGAGATAACATATTAGACTTAGTCCTAACTAATAATGGAAACTTACTACATGAGCTGGAGGTGGGCGGAGAGTTGGAAATAGTGACCACAGAAAGTTCGTTTTAGCTTAGACTGGGCGGTAACCCTGAACCAAACCCAGTGTTAGTGCCAGATTTAGAAGAGCAAATTACGAGGGCTTCGAAGACATACTGAAGGGTAAACTGGGATAATTTAGGGATTCCTGAGGCCAGAACTGTGAGTTGGAGCCAGGAGAACCAGGTAGAAATGTCTTACAATAATTTAGTTAGAGTAATAGTAGAGGCAAGGACAGCATACCACAGCGAACACTTAGAAAAACAATGACCCTAAGTGGATGACTCGTGGACTAAAACACAGATTAGGTTAAAGAGAATTTATCAGAAAATAAAGAATGGTGAAACACATCTCAGGGGCCGGTATGTCGAACTATCTAGATTAGTGAAGAAAAACACCAGGATAGCAAAAAGGAATTATGAGATCAAAGTAGCAAATGAGGCGAAAAGTAATCCTAAGGGCTTCTTCCAGATGTATAGAACAAAAACAAGAGAAAAATTGGACCGCTGAAAACAAACACAGGGAGCTAGTGAAAAGTACGAAAATATGAGCATATTGTTGAACGACTACTTCCTTTCAGTAATCACACAGGAGGATCGAACGACTATTCCGGAAAGGGTTCAGGAGTACGAGGGCGGGGATGGCGATAAATTGAGGGATATAATCATTACCAGGCAAGTAGTTCAGGGTGAGATAGATAAGCTGAAGAAGAAGAAGTCGTCAGGTCCTGACGGGATATTGCCGAGGTATTAAAAGTAATGGGTGATGTACTCAGTGACCCATAACCGATATCTTTAAGATGTCGGTAAATACTAGTCATCATGCCCAGCCTATGGAAAGTAGATAATGTGACGCCGATTTTAAAAAGGGGGACAGGTCAGCTGATTCAAACTATCATTAACTTAACATCTATTAGAGGCAAGATGCTGGAGTCCATAATAGCCAGGAACATTCAGAGCATCTAGACAAACATAGCTTAATTCACGTCTCGCAGCATGGTTTGACGAAAGGTAGGTCATGCCTCGCCAATCACATATCCTTCTATAATAAAGTATTAGAGGCGGTAGACAGAGATGAAAATTATGATGTAAACTATCTTGATTTTAGTAAAGCGTTGACAAAGTTCCTCACCAACGACTGTTGCTTAAATTACAGGCTCACGGTGTAGAGGGTAAAGTTTTGAACTGGGTCGAGGCGTGGCTTAGCAATAGGTAGCAAAGTGCAAATCAATGGTAAAGATCTGACTGGGGATGTGTTACAGTGGGGTCCCACAAGGTTCAGTATTAGGTCACTTTTGTTTTATTATTTATATCAGTGACTTAGATACAGGAATGTATCTTAATAGTGATGTCAGTAAGTTTACAGATGAGTAGTGATGTCAGTAAGGTTGCAGATGATACCAAGATCGGTAGAGTAATTGAGTCGGATCAGGACGCTAGTATTCTCCAGGATGAACTAAACAGATTGTATGACCGGGCGGATAAATGGCAGATGGAGTTCAATGCAAGGGAGGTGCAGTATTCTTAGTGTGGTAAGAACAACCCCTCACATAACTGTTGCTTAAGTGACACTCATAAGCAGGTCTGGGTGCGAAGAGAGATTTAGGGGTCTTAGTGAGCTCTGATCTCCGTCAAGGGCACAATGCATTCAAGCTAGAAATCGAACAAATAGGGTACTGGGATTTATTTCAAGGAGCGTAAGCAACAGAAGCCAAGTCTTCCTCAAACTATATTTAGCATTAGTTAGACCTCATCTTGACTATGCGGTTCAGTTCTGATCACCTCACTAGAATGGATATCAAAATGTTAGAATCGGTGCAGAGGAGGATGACTAAGATGATTCAGAGGTTGAGAAACTTGCCATACGAGGAAAGAGTGTGAGTGAGTTGATGAGTTGGTAAGTGAGTGAGTAAGTAAATATTTATTGCTCTTAAATATATATATATATATATATATATATATATATATATATATATATATATATATATATATATATATATATATATAGAATTATAGTTTAACAGTTTCAACAACAGTCTGTCAAGCCAAGCTCTGACAGACAGATGTTAATTAATAGAAGATGTTTTATTCCACCTTTAACACATCACAATAAATTTGACAAAAAATACAACCTAACAATATATACATTACTTAGTGAGTAGTTTACTATATACAAAAATGTAAGTGCTAGGAGTTCTGTTGTAAATATTTTTATTTCTCTTTTAAATTTTGGGAGACTGCTTGTCGTGGTAGTTATTTTATGTTTAGTGGCAAGCTGTAAAAGAGTTTAGGGCCAGTGCATAGTATGCTATTTTTATATAAAGATGTTTTAAACTGGACAAATCAGGATCTACGTTATTGCTTCTATACTGGTGTAAATTATCAGCAAATTTAAATATTTTATTATCTGAAAATTTTGAAAACATTTTATATATCACACTGAAAACAAAACTTGATCAAGCCGCCTCAACAATTAGTCTGGATGACTATTTCGATTGGTCTTGGACCGTGGACTAATTTACTAATTTGACCGGGCTAGGCTAATCTGAACCAATGAGTAACCCATGCATGTAATAATGAGAAGTATTCATGTACTTTATCAAATTTCAAAATCTCCATTAAAGAAAATATCGGACACAGAATCAAACCTACCTAAGAAAAAATACACCTGAGATTTTTTCTGAATATAACAATCTTGTTTAAGAATGACGGCCATGTGCTGGGCGAGATGGATTTACACAGTATGTGGTGAGGGCAGCATAATGTATAATAAATACTGATCAGAGCATATTGGTGATTTACCAGAATCTTGCATTATTCACCTTTGAGATTTAAGTGCACTTCATCTAATAACAAATTTAAATTTTCGTCTATTCATCCCAAGAAATTTTGTGTGGCTAACCATACTTAATGTTTCGCCTTCTAACTGCAATGGAGGTAGTAGGTTCTGTATTGATCGGTTTTGAAAAACACAAGTACGGATTTTGAAAAAAGCTTACAAACAGATTACAGACGTTGAGTTTTAATTTATTAGATTTTATCCACTGATGGATTGGATTCAGTTTCGTTATAAGCGCTTGAATGTAGGAATTAATATATTTGTCAGCTAATATGAGACTAGTATCGTCTGCGTATATTATGTAATGAAATTTAGAGCTAGCACTTATATTATCATTAATGTAAACAAGGAAAAATTGGTCTAGAATTGATCCCTGGTACACCTCTCGATATAAAATTAAATTGTGAATAGGTGTTACAGAATAGTTTGTGATCTGTTACAAAGATAAGATAAGAAGTTGTAGCAGCAAACCTCTTATCCCAACAAGTTTCAATTTCTCTAACAAAATACTTTGGCTAAGTGGATCAAATGCTTTGGACAGATCAATAAAAAGCCCAACCACATACATCTTTTCCTCTAAAGATTTGTGGACATTATTAACAAAATGGAGCACGGCAGTTCCTGTTGAACGATGTTTTCGAAAGCCATGCTGGTACTTAGTTGAGATTATTTTTTTCAAGATAGCTAAATAAACGGTAAGCAATGATTTTTTTCATATATTTTGCTGAAAGCAGGTAGCATCGAAATTGGCCTGTAGTTGCTGATGTCACTTCTATTACTACCTGATTTAAAGATGGGAATAACTTTAGCCTTCTTCAAATGTTCTGGAAATATAGCAAGTTTTAGTGAAGGATTAGTGATATAAGTTAGTGGGGTGGCCAATGCGTCACATGAATGTTTTAGTATTTTTGGTGAAATCTCATCATGGCCTGGCGTATTAAGGTCTTTTAAGTAATTTACTACTTCCCTGCTATTTGTTGGAGTAATGTACATTGAAAAACCGGGAGATTGATTTAAATAGCTCACGTAATTATTCACAGAAGTATTTAACACTGCCTTGACTGATAAAATATTCATTGAAAGTATCGGAGATGTTGGTACATGGCGGGTCTAAAGATATTAAATGGTGGCTTTTGTTAGCTCTGCCCAGAAGGGAGCTAATAGTTTTCCAGTGGGATTTTGGGTTTCCTTGACTGATTTTAAGTTTATTTTTGTGATACTCATTTTTTGCTAACCTTAATATTCTAGTTAAATTGTTTCTACTGTCTGTAAGTTTCATATACGCTGAGGCCATTTATTTGCAAGTCTTGCTAATCAATTTTTTCATTAATGTTCCATTTAAGGCTGGAGTAATATGAGCAGTTCTTGATTAATACTTGCGTATATTTTCTTTACAGGAAGTGTTTCTGGAACAATGTGCTGAATTCATGGAAAAATAAATCAAAGGATTCCTTGGACAAGTACACTGTAAGGCGTAGCCATCTCCTACATGGCTCCAAAATGAGGATACTGTCATATCTCCTACACTTCAGCAGTCATATCTCCTACACCAAAATGGTGCATGCGGCACATCTCCTACACCAAAATGGTGCATACGGCACATCTCCTACACCAAAATGGTGCATGCGGCATATCTCCTACACCAAAATGGTGCATGCGGCACATCTCCTACACCAAAATGGTGCATGCGGCATATCTCCTACACCAAAATGGTACATACGGCATATCTCCTACACCAAAAATGATGCATACAGCATATCTCCTACACCAAAAATGATGCATGACATATCTCCTACACCAAAATGGTACATACAGCACATCTCCTACACCAAAATGGTGCATACGGCATATCTCCTACACCAAAATGGTGCATACGGCACATCTCCTACACCAAAATGGTGCATACGGCATATCTCCTACACCAAAATGGTGCATACGGCATATCTCCTACACCAAAATGGTGCATGCGGCATATCTCCTACACCAAAATGGTGCATACGGCATATCTCCTACACCAAAATGGTGCATACGGCATATCTCCTACACCAAAATGGTGCATACGGCATATCTCCTACACCAAAATGGTGCATGCGGCATATCTCCTACACCAAAATGGTACATACAGCACATCTCCTACACCAAAATGGTGCATACGGCATATCTCCGACACCAAAATGGTACATACAGCACATCTCCTACACCAAAATGGGGCCTACGGCCTATCTCCTACACATAAAATGGTACATACAGCATATCTCCTACTACATAAAATTGTACATACAGCATATCTACTAAACCTAAAATGGTGTACCCAGCGTTTCTCCTACACCAAAATGGTGCATACGGCATATCAGCTCCAGATTCCCCTTTACCACCTGTCATCTCGTCATGTAGCTATCCACTTTGTTCTTAAAACAAGCTATCGTCCCTGCATCATGTGATTGCCGAGTCTATTCAATCCCCCACCACTCTATTACTAAACCAATCCTGCCTATTTCCCCTAAATCTATATTTTTCTAATTAAAGTAAATTACTGCGTGTTCTATCTGCTCTAGGTCATCCCTATACTGTCCAAACATCTTGTGCTAAAGTTAACCAGGATCTTCACTCTTTCATCCCTTACACTGATAAACTCTGGAACAGCCTTGCTTCGTCTGCATTTCCTCCTGCCTATAACTTGACCTTCAAGAAAGTGTATCAAGACACCTCTACTTTTGTCTGTTGTGAGAGCGGTGAGTAGCAGGGCTTTTTTCTAGTACGCTTTGTTGCCCTTGACTGTCTCCTTTGTTTTAAAAAAATAATAAATGAATAGATGTTGATCGCCAATGCTTCCAACACATATTGGTGCCATACCTACAAGTGGCTGGTGACCGTAAGTATATCAGTAACCTGCATGCATCTATGCCATTCTATCACTGTGCATGGACAAGCTTCCTGTAACACTCACAGAGACAGCTCAATTATGGTTTATATTTCAGACTCAGTTTGTGCTCAGTCTATTAGGTGCAGTGCTATTAATATTGTCAGTAGTGGTTGTAGTACAATTAATGTATTTATTTCATTGATTTACCAATATTTATATTATTAGTGTTTGAAAATTCTAATACTAATATTAAGATAAACAAATCTCAAATATATTTATACTCCTTAATTATTATTGCTTTCCTTATTATTAATTCCTTCAATGTCCTGGCACTTTGACATCTGAGTGCTTTTCCGTCTAGCAGCCGAAATTGTGGTCTTTCTGAATGTGTATGTCAGAAGTCTTCATTGGTGTAACTAGCTATATAACATCAAATCTGCATCCCTCTCTTCTCACCCAGTTGTCCCCGTACATCCTTTCAGTATCCAAAGAATTTCAATTTACCACTTGTAATCCTTAACTAATGCAGTCAGCAGGTTTACAACAACATCATACCTCGTAACTCTTCCTTCAAGATCATAACATCACCTGACCTCTTAATTCCCTGGTGCACCAACAAACCCACGTGGCAATCCTCATCTATATTTTACCGTGAGGACATACTCTTTCCTTCCATGTTCCACTGTCGTATGTTATTCACATTTAACACAACCACATCCCAACAGATCCGAACGTTTGGTATCATCCAAGAGAATGTGGCAGCTGAAGGAGAGTCAAGAAGAGGCCAAGGGTGAAGCTAAATGAAGACATTTAGCCACCCCTGAGGCACGTGGCAGCATCCAACCCTCTTGCTGAGCTGCAGAGGTGTGCTCCCCATTGCACTGCACCAGCTCCATGTACTGATTTTGGTATGAATAATACATCTAGTGTTTGTTGATTATTGTGTTATTAATATAATTATGACTTCACAAAATAGATCGTGCAATTCACTCAACACATGCCTGCACAACATCATTTCAAGTGATTTCATGGTAGGATTTTCTAACTCAACAGGCATCCCGGTAGAGTTGTAGGAATTCCTTCATATGGCTGCTTTGATGTGTATCCTGAAATGATTGGATATTGATTGTCTTAACATTTTTTGTCCATGATCACTGAACCAAGTTATGTCTTTAGGCAGAGATCCAAGAAAAAAAGTTTGGGGGGGGCGATATCAGGATTTTTGCGGGTAGAAGGAGCATTAGCAGTACCGATTAGCCATTCTCGGCAGTCCTGGTCTTGAAAACTGGTGGACGACCTAAATCAATGGGTATAACAGCCTGGACTTTGTGCCAAAGCATTCCTGGGCGGCCAGTGTTCCTCTTCGGATCGAATGAGACGCCTGATCCTCTGAGAAAAAGCATTATGAAGCCGCAGCGCTTTTGAGCTAGTTTTCCTGTATTGCTCAGGACCATGGGGGATGTATATCTTATAATATATCTATCCTTTACAGTCTGATGGTGCATCCTTCTAGGTTGTCAAATTTTAGTATCTACTCATGAGAAGTATTCCATAATGATCATTGATTTCCAGAAGCTTTGCACTAAAAAAAGTATCATTAAACCTGCGGCAAATAATAATCAGCTATAGTCAACCCTTGCTTTAAAGAGCCAATGTGGAGGAAGGGGGTGATGTTATATCCAAAAAAAAATTACGTCTTAAGTATCCAACCCGTTGGTGTATAACAAAACTGGTTTGTTACATGAACACAAAGTTCACAATTTCCATATATGATTCTTTTATCCTTGTATTTGATGATTAATCCTGACATGTTTTTTTTTAATTTTTTATTATCAGTAGCTAATATATAGGAACAAGAAGACAATAAAACACATTATAACAATGTATATATAGCCCAATGAGTGCACGAGATCATTTACCTCATCAGTGACGCCAAGTCCGGGAGTCCTTCCCTAAATTCTTCGCCCGAATTTGTAACACCAAGTATAATAACTAATTTTAATGACCATTTGCATCCATTTTTCACTTTGATTAAGAAATTGCCTCTCAAAAGGGTGTGAACTTAATGGGGTTGGAGGAAACTCGACTCGGCCATCAAGCTCACCACAATATAGTAAGGAACCTCGTGCTCAATGATAATTTATCCTCTAGTTACTGTTCAGTGTTGTTTTGACCACAACTTATGTGTTGGAAACATTACAGCTAAAGAACATACCTTACATCTCTGCATACAAATTGAGTTCAATATTTAACTGGTACACCAGCAGGCTACATATCTTTAAAAAAAAAGGTATGTAAAAAGGTTGACATTTTGAATGACATATTTAAACTCTTTATAATGCTTCTGTGGCTGTAGTACTGTTACGATTAGTTGAGTGATCAGCACATGGGTCTTATGTTCTTGATATTTTGTGTTCAAATTTTTTCCATAGGCTGGCAGTTGATAGTAACAGTAGTGTCCACGGATACCAGTTTGTTTCTTGTTTATCCTGTTCCACTTTAAACAATGACTGGCCAATCTTTGAAGAGGTAGCATAACCTTGAAGTGCCACTAACAAACCTTTGTCCATTCTTCTGATGTGATCTTTTTTTTTTTTTTTCCTCCCGCCTATAATGCTGGTAGGATGTCTTCAGGGGCCTGGCGGTCGGCCCAAGCCCATCATGGCGCAGGCAATTTTTTATAGTGGCGGCATTTATTCTTGGCTCATGCTGCCCCCCGGAACTCATTCTTGATTCATTTGGACGGTTTCTTCTAGAGTCCGAGTTGATGGGTGGTCTGCAGGACAGCATGTGGGTAGTCTTAGGCCACTCGGCGGTGACTGAAGAATTCCAGGTGGTAGCGTGGGGATTCGAACCCGCGTCGTCCAGCATGTGGTGAATGCAGGGCCCGCACGCTATCCACTCAGCCACCGGCTACCCCATTCACACCCAAACAAGGCAAACCAGCACCCTAAAAAAAAAAAGATCAAATGTCCCTGCTATTTGATATCCCATCTTTAATCACTCATTCAGACTTTTAAAAATGCGATTCTACGTGCTATTCTTAAAGGGATAGTCGTGAATATCAGGAAACAGGCTTCCTCAAGGAACAGTATTATTCTCTAAACCTAATGTATGCAAGGGAGACATGAGGCTGAACCCTCCCACATCACCACATTACACTGGACATGTGGACGAGCTGGGGCAATCATTGAATTATGATCTGTGCTAATGTTCAAATGATTTTAATAAGTAATAAGGATTAGTTTGTTGAGTGAAGTGGCACATGGAGGAGACCACCAGTTTAATGGCTTAACATTAATGAAAGGAAGAGTTAGTTAGCAGGCAGGGCTTGGGTATGACTAACATTGCAGAAACATAAAATTTTTAGATTTTTAGTGTAGCAACACATTGAAAATGTTTTAGTATGGACTGAACATCAAAGATGTATATGGAAAAACGGTGCTTGTAGATCCTGACATTATATCTGTCAAGAGTCTCCAGCTGTATACTCTCCCCCATCTCTGAAAATATTACTTTCTCAGGGAATCTAAGTGAAGCCTTCCATCGAAGCTGGCGTGCAGACAAAATGTCAGTGCTTAGAGTCACTTTCCTTATATCACTGTAAATAATGCAATTACATGCACATATTTTATTATTTAGAATTGAGAAAAGTAGTGTGTAACTGTACTTTTAATATTTTTGCATGTATTTTCAGACATGAAACGTGAAAATTGCTGCACAAAACAGTCTGTCGTCTGCGCCGGGAGGCAAGGCAGCTCAAAGACCAGGCTGATACAACTCCTGGGCCCGTATCCTCGACAACTATTAATACTAAACTTGGTATTAACTTTCGACTTTTATTAACTTCACTCTCAAAGTGTATCCTCAACAACTATTAGCCTAATACCTACTCTTAACTTTGGTATTAACTTGAGAGTGCTGGCGAGGACTTCTAAGCACTTAATAGTAAAGTTAATAAAGGTCCCAGACCCAGACCCATATCAACATGATACCAGGCTTCCTCCAGCCCGCCTCCGCAATTTAGAGTTTGATGGACGCTTTGGAACTGTATAACGATGGTGAACTTGTCAAGACACCATATTAGACCGTGCAGGAATGGGTATGCGACTGATTTGGTGAGAAAGGCTACAAGATCCAGTTCAAAGGGGCATTCCCTCACCCAGGGTTGAAAGTTATTTTGACTTAAAGATGCTTGGCTACAGGAAAAATGCTGCAGTGTTCAAGTGATGAGTTTGGGGTAAGAGTAGTGTAAGCAGGGTGATTGTGGAAACTCTGGCCGCCCTCAGTGACCCGTAGGTAGTCAGGTTTATCAGTCCCCTTGATAGGGTGGAAATCCGTGTAAAACAAGCAGAATTCTACCAACTTGCCGGTGTTGTGGGAGTGATGAGCTGTACCCATGTGAAAATAATGGCAGAAAAATAAATAAACATAGCGAACATACAATTAGTGTTTGATGCCTTTGTTATTGATTAAAATGTGAAATATTCGAGTTAAGGAAAACAAAACATGGGAAAAAACTTTATTTGTAGCAGAAAGGTACACACATGCAAATGAAAAGATGACATTAAAATTGCATTAAAATGTCATTAGAATATGATTTATAATTATTGCTGCCAGTTATTCATATTGAGATAATGGTGGTAAGAAAGCTTTGTTAGAGACGTCTGCCAGTGTGAGGAGGAGGAACGAAAGGTCGAGTGACCACATCGCGAACATCATGACTTATGAGTGAAGTAAAACGAGGTTACTTGGTTTCTGTTTACAAGTTCAAGTGGAAAAACAACTTTATTAAATTCAGTGTATACTTTTCTGGAGTATTGTGTTTACTGGTGAATTGGTGACCAATCTGTTGCTATTTGTGTCTTGCTTGAAGATATTCATCATTGGATTCAAAGCTATGATATTAATGTGCAATAGTCATCATAACAAATACGTAGTAATTAATTATATATGTCAACCTATTTATTTTCATGAGATCATGGTATGACCACTAAAAAACATAGCTTTTTTATCTTGGCTCCATTACACATTCAGTATATAATTACTCTATTAGTGGAATCTAGTTTTCCAGCATCTTTTATTATTATGCCAATATTCTAAGCACTCAGCTTGCAAACATGCTTAGGTTTGTTGTCAGTTTAGGTCGGACTTAGGTGAACACTTTGCAAGTGACATAAGATTACTCAATGCTCATAAGCTATGGTATTAACGTGCAATGGTCATCATACCAAAATACGTAGTAATTAATTATATATGTCAACCTAATTATTTTCATGAGATCATGGTATGACCGCTGAAAACATAGCTTTTTATCTTGGCTCCATTACAAATTCAGTATATAATTATTCATATATTCAATAAAGTAGTGGAATCCAGTTTTCAGGATCTTTTTATTATTATACCAATATTCTAAACACTCAGCTTGCAAACACGCTTAGGTTTATGTTGTCAGCTTAGGTCGGACTTAGGTGAACACTTCACCAAGTGACCTAAGATTATTCAATGCTACCCAATAGGTATACTACATCTTTGATTGTGAGTTCATCAGAGAGCACTGGAGAGCAGCATGAGTCTAATTAGGTGCTAATGAATATCCTGCCTGCATAACAGACTACATAAAATGCAAATATGATCAGTGCCTACAAGGTGTTATAAGCTAATGATGGTATATATATATATATATATATATATATATATATATATATATATATATATATATATATATATATATATATATATATATATATATATATATATATATATATATACCTAATGTCCTCCCACTTTTGAAGGCCAAATGGCACCCCTAGTTGTAACAACGCATCTTGTAACACCCATGACTGGGTGCCGGTGCAAATCTCCTCATTTAAGACCGAGAAATTAATCTAGGCTCTAGGGAACTCGGAAAAATCCAAGTTAGAGAGTGCTGGCTGTAGATTGAACCAGTGACCTTCGACATACAAAGCCATGTCTGTCAGTCGAGCCAATAAGGTAAAGGTAAAGTTGGGGCATACACTGTAGCAGTGCGTGGCCTCAGTGCTCATCTCCGTAACATTGGGCCTTGAGCCTGTGGTGGGAGGGCCCATTACCCCAGGACACATGGCCAGTGTGACATCCGGGCTACCACAGTTTCCCCAGGTAATCATTTATCGACCAGCCCGAGGGAGGATGATCAGCTGGGTGAGCTGCACGCCGACTGCAGGCAGGATTCGAACCCGGGCCCGCGTAGAAGCCAGGCATGCTGACCACTAGACCACGGAGGTGTGTTGGAGCCCAATCTCAAGTGAACCCTCTGGCACACAATTTTTCCCGTAAATTTTGTGCTTTGGATGAATTATTAACCATTTCTGTCAAAAACAGCAGAGATTATTTTCACCCCTTCCACTAACTTCCTCAGTAATAAAAAAAAAGTGAAAATCATAGCCTTGAGGCAGTAATATTCAGCCCAGCATCAAAAATTATACTGTTGCCTTTGAAGGCATCTCTTAACTCCGATGAAGTAGGTGGTGACTGTGGTGGGCAGCCATTGTCATCCTTGCGGTGGCAGGTGTCATTGGGCCAGCAGATGATGAAGCAGTGGCTGGTGTCATTGGGCCAGCAGATGATGAAGCAGTGGCTGATGTCATGGGGCCAGCAGATGATGAAGCAGTGGCTGATGTCACAGGGCCAGCAGATGATGAAGCAGTGGCAGGTGTCATTGGGCCAGCAGATGATGGGCAGTGGCTGATGTCATAGGGCCAGCAGATGATGAAGCAGTGGCAGGTGTCATTGGGCCCAGCAGATGATGAAGCAGTGGCTGGTAAGATGGGGGCCAGCAGATATTGAAGCAGTGGCTGTTGCCGGAGCAGCTAATGGTATCTTTTCCACAAGTAATGAACAATGTGCTGGGATGGTCTCTGTAATACTGATAAAGTATTATCTACAAAGAATATGAATTTGGGGTGATTAATAAATTGTTTTAATAAGAATATAAAAGTTTTTGCCAAAAACATACAGGCCAGTCAATATTTCACTGCTGCTTGACTGTTGCTGCTGTCCTATCCCTAGCACATCATGTCAATGCTGAATGGGTCTGGTACCCCTTCAAATACATGGACGAGCAGCCTATGATGTCATACGCAGTTTATCTACCACAGTTAATGTCATAGTTATATAGGCAGGCGCCTGCGTATCTGTGGTGCCACACGTGTGGGGCACTCATGATGGGGCAGGGGTAAACCAGTGTATGCTGTGAGGCCTTGGTGTGGAAGTTCCCTGTCTGAGACTGTGCAGCTAATCCCCATACAGTGAGGCCTTTTTACTCCTCAGGGGGCTGTGCAGCTGAGAGAGTGGTGTACATGAGTGTGAGTGTGTGAGTAGTGTGTGCCTGTCTTGGCTAAAACCCTTCACTGGGAAGACAACCAAGGTATTTAGATAGATTGATAGTCATTGACAGATGAACATTAAAAAATTCTATATCAAATATGCAGTTCCTGCTATGAACTTATTAACTTTAACCTGAAATAAAGGCATTGTAGCCAGTATAGCTGCATTCTGTGAGCACATAAAAACTAACTAATATAAGTTTTACATTTAAAGACATAACAACTAAAAAAAATTACCAGTCTGCCGCGCTGCTCGTTCTTGCACTTGGCAATGCAAGGCTTTGATTTTTGTTGTACGTTGTACCAACGCCTCTGATCATCCTGCGTACAGGGTCCACTCCCAGGGATGGTTTGTGAAGCAAGTTTCTTAATCGTTCACTATAGCATGCTTTTATTTCCCATACCTTCTCCAATAACATTAATACATGCTGTGATGGAAAGCTAAATCAGTACCAATATTTTGTTTACATGCATCATAAGACATTAACTTTTTAGTTGTTATGAACATAGCCATAAATACCACTTTTCATTACCTACTTTTCTAAAATGCTTTTCTCTAGTAGGAGGATATTACACAATACAGCTATACAAAAAATTCAAAGCATTAATCTTAATTCCATTCTTTTGGTACTTCTAACCTAACATTATATCACCAGAAACTGTTTGACCAATGCTATCAAATAATATTTTAATCTTACTTTTACCATTCTCATCAAATCTACCTATTCCGATATAGTCTTAACATAAAATATTTGTAAAAGTGTTGAGCCTGGCATGCCCAACCACCCACCCCAAAAATCTAAATAAGGAATAAATAAAATAACAGGTAAATATGACTTGACTCTCTTATACTAACCCCTTTCCACCTAACAAACCTGGGGACCTACCATGTTGAGTTAGGACGTGTTTAGGACAGGTTTAGCAGGAGTTGGTTTAGTTATGTTAGATTGTTGAGGGAGTGGGGGTTGCAGCAAGAAATAGTCATGATGATGCTATTCATGTGAAGCAGTAGGAAAAGTATGTTCTGTTTGACCTCTCTGGTTGTGTTTGTCTACAAAATACCCATTTGACGAGGTTAGGTTAGTTTGCAGTTACTTGAATCATGAATATGTGAATATGTAACAAAAATAAAAGCATGTATAATTTCATTATCTTGAGTACATTCCAATCTAACATTATATCACCATAATCTGTTTGACCAATGCTATAAATATACTATTTTAATCTTACTTTTACATTCTCACAAAACCTACCCATTCCCATATAGTCTCGACATAAGTACTTGTAAAGTCCATAGTCTGGCATGCCTAGCATCCCCCCCAACAACAAAATAATAAACAAATAAAAATAAATAAAGAATAAAACAGGGCAAATATGCCTTAATTATCTTTATAACCCCTCTTCCCCCAACAAACTTGGCATATTAAGTTAGGATGTGCTCAGTAGGACAGGGCAGGTTTGGCATGGTTAGGTTTAGTTATGTTAGGTTGTTGAGGGAGAGGGGGTTGTGGCAGAAATGGTCATAATGAAACTATTCAGATACAGAATAAAAAGGTATGTTCTGTTTGGAAGGTCAGTGGTTGTGTTATTATGCAAAAAATATCCACTTGATTAGGTTAGGTTAGTGTAAGCTAATTGAACCATGAATATGTGATTACTAACCTTGTTACAGCTTCTGCCACTTCAGTCCACTCTCTTCTTATCCTCAGGGTGATGCTCTTCCCATAACACCCTCTGATTATACGTATTTTTTCATGAATTTGATGTAAGAAGACCGTTTCATCTGGCGACCAATTAAACTTACTCCTTTTCTGCGCTGGTTCTCCGGCCCGTAGATGTGGTCATTGGGGCAGATGACGTGATTATGGTGCGGTAATTTCAGCAGAGCAAGTCGTGACGCAGGAGGGGAGATAAGGGTATTGACGAGTGACAGAGTAAAAACAGCCTTTGAGGCTGCTTCTATCTGCCACAAAACTCAGTATTTTCTTGTGTTTGCCATTTATTATGTTTCTGTTGTACATTTTATACATCTTTTCTTTATTATTCTTTTGAAATATATACTTAATTCATGTCGGATGTTTACGTTTTGCACGGAGGCGTCCTTAGCAACGAGCCGGCCATAAAGAAGAAGAAGAAGAAGATAATGTAGCCAGGATTTGTTAATACCTACACTCAAAGTTGACGAGGATAACTTTACTCTTAATAATTTCAAACTATTAACTTTGATAGTAACTTAGAGTAAAAGTTAATAGCTCTCGAGGATACAGGCCCTGGGCAGTTTTGCCCAGAGCCAGCATTTTTAGATCCAATTGTGGTGGATTTTTCTAAGGTCAGGTTCAACATGCTGCAAGATGCCAAGATCTAAGCCTAGTAGGAGATATGAGTTACAAGAGAAGAGGTTTGCTCTGGCCTTATACTATCAAAGTCCAAAAAGCTAAAAGATTTCTAAGCAATTCACATGCCTTCAGTTTAACACTTCACTCATGACTCAGGGTATTTCAGTAAATGTTGGCTGGAGCAAACAGACTCTGACAGCCCTGCAGCAAAAACACAGGCTTTGTCAAAAGAAGAGATGAATTTGTGGGATTTGCCATTATTTAGTAATACTCTTGTTATGCCAGAAATTTTCCATATACTTTGCCAAATATTGCCAAGTAATGCACCATTGTTGAGCTTGCCTGTTATAAATCAGATTTTGTTCCAGTTAACAAAATTTTGGGTGTCTACCACTTTCCAGTTGTCATGCCTCTCCCCTGCAGATATCGCATGTAATGCACCGCTGTTGGTTTTGGCTGTTATAAATCAGATCTCGTTCAGCTCACAAGCTTTGAATGTCTGCCATTGTTTATTTCAGGTGTAATGCTTGGAAGCGTTTGTTCTTTGCCCTATCAACTTAGTATTCAATGCTTTATTGTGATTTTGCCTATATGTATGTTTAATCTTATTCCAGGTAACAAGCTTTTGGTGTCTGCCTTACCTAATAATGTGCTGCAGTGACACTTGCCTTGGTTTCATGATGTGAAATGCAACATGTACGCTTTCATCACTAAGTGCCTATCATCACGTGTCTAACATCATTAATGTGGCGTCCAGGAGTAATCTTGTTTTTATTACAGCATGTAATGATTTTATTTTCTGCTTTTTATGATATAATCACATAGATATGATTTATTTTTTTTTGACAAAATATAATGGCAGTTGATATTCTTGACTGTAATGCCTCTTAAACCTTGTGATTTTATTTTTTTTTTGGAGGGAGGCAGAAGTGGTTTGTTTGATTGGCCAGTTCAAGGAGTTTCATATAAATTATTTTATTACATCAACTTTAATGTGTGCTAAAAAAATATTTTGGAAGTGCTTCCTGCTGATAAATGCCATGTTTACTGATGTAGTTTATGAGGCATATCCTCTCTGCCCTGTAATTTGGTGTGTCACATACTGCAGTATAACTTTCTTATATTTTCTTACACTGGGTGCCTTATTTTGTCTCATCGTTGCTTTCATCATAATGTTGCCTCACTCCACTCATAGCTGTGCCTACTGAAGCTTAATATTTTCATGATACTGACACTAAGGTCAGAGCTCGTGAGATCGCCTGTGTCCTACATCCCATTTTCACCTCCAGGCTCAGCTGTCTCCCAGGACCTCCAAGTTATTGCATTCCATTTAAGACAACTCATGTGTTGCCTTCTTGATATCTTCCATCATGTATTTCAGCATGTTTTATGATGTTCTGCTCTTATATTGATGTGCCTTTTGCAATATTTTTATACAGTTTTATTGCATACCTGTAACGCACACCATTCTATTGGTTTTGCCGGTTATAAATCAGATCATGTTCCAGTTAACAAGCTTTGAGTGTCTCCCATTATTTATTTCAGTTTATGATGCTCAAACTTTTGTTTCTGCCTGCCAAACAGTATGCAATATTCTTGCTTGTTATCTGGCACCCGTATAGTTGGTATGATATTTTTACTCAGCTAAGAGCATGTTGCAAAGGCATTGTAATAATCTAGCATGCATAGAATGTGCTATATGCTTTGTTTGTATTTAAAGCACTGAATATGTTTCTACTTACACACACACAGATATATATATATATATATATATATATATATATATATATATATATATATATATATATATATATATATATATATATATATATATATATATATATATATATATATATATAAGCAGTCTTATTAACACCACTGAACCATCCCCATTGTGAAGCGGTCCGGCACCAGCCGTCGAGGATGATGATCGTTGGTCAACTCTGTCTTTAATTATCAGTCTGGTATGCCTGAAGAACGCTATTTTCCCTTCTTTTCTGGCCTTTTTCAATAAGGGAAACTGACTCTTCTTAATATCCAGAGAGGCAGAACAGAGATCTTCATTTATATATATCCCAGTTCCTTTAAGCTTCTTTAAATTTCTTATTTCTTCTTCTGTCTCCAAATTTTTCGAAGCGAACAACGACTGGCCGAGAATGAGTAGTAGTAGTTGGCCCCACCCGGTGACCTCGTTCGAGTTGTACAGAGGGTAGTTGCAATTTATCCTCCAGGAATTTCGTCACACTGTCTGCTGTTTGTTCCCACGTCTCACCACCTTGTTGTTCCTTAAGGCCGGCGATCCGCAGGTTGTTGTGTCTGCTATAATCCTCTTGATAGTTGATACTTAACCCGTCGTTTCAATTCAGCAATTTTTTATTGTAGCTCATCAATTGTTACTTGGTTATCTTTGTCGGACTGTCAAAGCACCTTTACCTCGTTTTTCAAGTCGAGTGCTTCCGTTTGGGTGAATTCAAGGCTTTTTATCAAGTCTGTCATAGTGTTATCAGCTTTTTGGATCCGTGATTTGAGTTGTTCAACCACTAAATCCATACCAAAGCGAAATGTCCATGAGAGAGAGAGAGAGAGAGAGAGAGAGAGAGAGAGAGAGAGAGAGAGAGAGCAATCCCTTCAGGTATGTAGGTAATTAAAGGCCTTCAGGTGTGCCGGGTCCCAGGGGAACACACACACACAAACACACACACTTGTTAATGACTTCGGCAATCTGTTGTCGTGTAATGACCTATCAACGCAGAAAGGAGAAGAGGAGGAAGAGACGAAGGGAGGAAAATCAACTAGGAATGGATAAATGCAGGTAGGAGATAAGAGTAAATGAAGTGAACGAAAAAAAATAACTTTCTTGTTGTTGTTATTATTTCTTTGTTTATTATTACTATTAATATAAGTACTATTATTATTATTATTATTATTATTATTATTATTGGTAGTAGTAGTAGTAGTAGTACTAGTAGTAGAGCAGTAGTATCATCATCATCATCATCATCATCACCAACATTAGTAGCAGTAATGGTAGTAGCAGTAGTATCATCAGTAGTAGCTATAGAAGTAGGTGTAGTAGTAGTAGTAGTAGCAGTTGTTGTTGTAATGGGGTATATTTATCCTTATCAGGTGTCACCAGCTTTTTGTTTTTTGTGCCCAAAGAGCTTGAACTATTAATTTAGTTATCGTAAATTACCTGTTACTCTGGGACATATACCAATTACAGTTCAATGCAATAATTGACACTTGTTGATAAAAATGTAGCTGATCATTCTCGTTGTTTTATTTATTTGTAAACGAGATAAAATAAATACCGAGCGGAAGCCTATCCTCATCAAAAAATCGTTATTGCATGAAAGCCCTGCGAAGTCAAAAATAAATGGAATTTATGTACTTTTTTTATTTACATTGCAATATTTGCTGAGAGAGAGAGAGAGAGAGAGAGAGAGAGAGAGAGAGAGAGAGAGATTTACATAGATATTCAGATCACACAGACTCTATGGTCCAGACTTGGTGGTCTCTCCTTAAACTTAAGTAGAATTATAATAGCTCAAATGTCACCAAGACTTTGTATTTCGACTTTTATGAATATCAAGTCGATGGAAGTGGCGGTCGAATTTTTTTTATTGAAGTAATCGCACTGCACTGAACAACTTAGGGTGAGAGTTTATTGCATTC
>NW_026111103.1:35000-37225 GCF_024679095.1 Eriocheir sinensis | reverse complement strand
GCTTCCTCCGGGGCTTTACTGAGGGGGCTGGAATGCTTGGAGGAAGGGCTGGAGTGCTGTAGGGGCGGCTGACTGGCTGGTGCTGGCCGGGTCACTTCTGTAATTAAACTATTGGCGACGGGTTGGCTGCCTTGTTTTCTGGCTGGCTGACTGACTGGGTGGGGGCGGGTGGAGGGTGGGTGGTGGGTGGGTATAGGTGGGGGCGGGTGGATGGTGGGTGGGTCTTTAGTTGTCTGTGACCTAATGTTTGTGACAGATTCTTATCGTGTGTGTGTGTGTTTGTGTGTGTGTGTGTGTGTGTGTGTGGGTGGGTGGGTGGGTGGGTGTGGGTGGTTGGGTGTTGGTGTTGTGGTCACTTTGTCTCTGTCCCACGCATTTACACACACACACACACACACACACACAAGCTAAAGTGATTCCTTTGTTTAAGTCAGGTGACAGAAGTGACATAAATAATTGCCTCCCACTCTCCATACTTCCGGCACTTAATAAAGTATTTGAAAAAATAATATCTTTTCGCTCAATTAATTATCTTGAAACCAATAACTTACTGGCAGATCAACAGCATGGTTTTAGGGCACAACGTTCTACAGAATCATCAATTCTTTGTTTTGTTAATACTGTTTATTCCTGCTTAGAAGAAAAATTGTATGCTGTTGGAGTTTTTTTGGACTTACCAAAAGCTTTTGACAGTTTAGATCATGATACTTTGCTCCATAAATTAGGAAATATAGGAATAAGAGGTGTACCTTTAAATTCATTTAAGAGTTATCTCAGTTGTAGGAAGCAAAGTGTTTTTTGTAATCAGAATTATTCACCATTCAAGTCAATATGTAAAGGATCACCGCAAGGTTCCGTGCATGGTCCTACACTTTTTTTGATTTTTATAAATGATATTTTTAATGCCAGCACAAGACTTCAATTCATAGTTTATGCTGATGATACCACCTTAGTATTGGAAGAAAAGAATATTAATTTGTTTAACTTAAATTTAATTTTAGAATTAGAGAAAATAAGGTTATGGATCCATTCAAATAAATTAAAACTTAATGTTTCGAAGACAAATTACATTTTATTTCAAAACGGGTCTTTAAATTATATTTTACCTCCAGTATTTCTTAATGAATACAAAGTTTCTTGGGGTTGTAGTTGATGACAATCTTAATTGGAAGCATCACATTGATCAGACATGTATTAAACTATCAAAAATTACAGGAATATTATATAGAGTTAGGCATAATTTAACTACTGAGGCGATGATCAGCATTTACTACACCTGTGTTACCCTCACCTCATATATTGTGTTCCTGTTTGGGCGTGCAGCACACGGCCATCTTTTTCACATAGAATAACAGTAGTTCATAACAAAAATTTTCGTTGCATTTATTTCCTTAAAAGGTTCAATTCTACAACTGAAGTATTTAATCAGGCTAAAGTTTTAAAGTTTCCTTTTATTCATGAGTTCTTCACCTTGTTATTAATATTTAAAAATTTTCGACAAAATATAATATTTAAAGTGGTAGACAGTTCATCCCATACAAGAAGTAATAATGTCAATCTTATTTGCCCGGTATTCAAAACAACCTTATTTCAAAACAGTGTGATTAATTTTGGACCAAAATTGTTTAATAGTTTACTTCGTGACTTAAAAATTCTCCTTACATCTAATACATTCAGGTTTAAGCAGGAAATAAAGAAATATTTATTGTATCAACAAATTTGTAGTTATTTTTTTATAGATTTCTTTATTATTTATATTCATTATTATTATTATTATTATTATTATTATTATTATTATTATTATTATTATTATTATTATTATTATTATTATTATTATTATTATTATTATTGTTGTTGTTGTTGTTGTTGTTGTTGTTGTAGGATTTGTGATAAATGATTTGCATTGTTACAAATGTATTATGTAGAATGACTTGAATTTATTCTATCTTCATAATTAATGTTTACTTACATAGTTGATTACATTTGAATAGTTTTGTTTTTCCAAACTATGTAGTTAAAGTTAATCCGTTTCGTGTCCATGTTTTCAAGAATCATAGTGTCTGATTGTCCATCGTGGAGCTTCGGCTCGATGGACCGTGGCTGTATATATTTACATTATATAAGTACGGATAACTTATATATACCTTTTCTTGCGGATACAAATTTACTTTACTTACTTACTTACACACACACACACACACACACACACACACACACACACACAT
>NW_026111103.1:0-20000 GCF_024679095.1 Eriocheir sinensis | reverse complement strand
CCAGACTCTATCGAAAGCTTTCGATATGTCTAGCGCAACAGAGAAAGTTTCACCAAAACGGCTAAGAGAGGATGACCAAGAGTCAGTCAAGAGAGCAAGAAGATCGCCAGTAGAACGCCCCTTGCGGAATCCATACTGGTGATCAGATAGAAGGTTAGAGGTGGAAAGGTGCTTCTGAATCTTCCGGTTAAGGATTAATTCAAAAGCTTTAGATACACAGGAAAGTAAAGCTATAGGGTGGTAGTTTGAAGGATTGGAACGGTCACCCTTCTTAGGCACAGGCTGTACAAAGGCATACTTCCAGCAGGAAGGAAAGATAGATGTTGATAGGCAGAGACGAAAGAGTTTGACCAGGCATGGTGTCAGCATGCAAGCACAGTTTTTAAAGATAATAGGAGGCACTCCATCAGGTCCATAAGCCTTCTGAGAGTTGAGGCCAGAGAGGGCATAGAAAACATCATTTGGAAGAATCTTAATAACAGGCATAAAGGAGTCAGAGGGGGGATAAGTAGGAGGAATATGCCCAGCAGGGCAGGGTGGAGTTCTTACAGAAAGTTTGAGCGAAGAGTTCAGCTTTAGAGACAGATGAGACGGCAGTGCTGCCGTCTGGGTTAAGGAGAGAAGGGAAAGAGGAAGAAGTGAAATTGGACGAGATATTTTTGGCTAGATGCCAGAAGTCACGGGAAGAATTAGAAGAAGCAAGGTGTTGATATTTTGTATTAATGAAAGAAGTTTTGGTAAGTCGGAGAATAGATTTGGCACGATTCCGGGCTGAAATGTAAAGATCAAAGTTAGCGAGAGTTCGAAGGCTCTGGAACCTTTTGTGAGCTGCCTCTCTATCTTTAATAGCACGAGAACAAGCATGATTAAACCAAGGCTTTTTAGCATGAGGAGTAGAGAAAGTACGTGGAATGTATGCCTCCATTCCAGAGACAATCACCTCTGTGATGCGCTGAGCACACACAGAGGGCCTCTCCTGGAAGCAGTAATCATTCCACGGGAAATCGGAAAAGTACATCCTCAGGTCGTCCCACCGAGCTGAAGCAAAATGCCAGAAGCATCGCCTCCTCGGTGGGTCCAGAGGATGTACAGGAGCGATAGGACAGGATACAGAAATAAGGTTATGATCGGAGGAGCCCAATGGAGAAAACAGTTTGACAGAGTAAGCAGAAGGATTAGAGGTAAGGTAGAGGTCTAGAATGTTGGGCCTGTCTCCAAGACGGTCGGGGATACATGTAGGAAGCTGAACCAACTGCTCTAGGTCGTTGAGGAGAGCAACGTTGTAGGTTTGTTCACCAGGCTGGTCAGTGAAAGAGGATGAAAGCCAAAGCTGGTGGTGAACATTGAAATCTCCCAAGATGGAGATTTCAGCAAAGGGAGAGTGGGTCAAGATGTGCTCCACTTCAGAGTTCAAATAGTCAAAGAATTCTACATAGTTGGTAGAGTTAGGTGAGAGATAAACAGCACAGATGTATTTAGTAATAGAATGACAATGAAGTCTTAGCTAGATGGTGGAAAATTCAGAAGAGTCAAGGTCGTGGGCACGAGAGCAAGTGATGTCGTTGCGCACGTAGGCGCAACATCCAGCTTTAGATTGAAATTTAGGAGAGAGATAGTAGGAGGGAACAGAGTAGAGGTTGCTGTCAGTAGCTTCAGAAACCTGTGTTTCGGTAAGGAGGAGAAGATGAGGTTTAGAGGAGGAGAGATGGTCTTCCACAGAATGAAAATTAGAACGAAGACCACGAATGTTGCAGAAACTGATAAGGAGGAGGTTCGAGGAGTCATCAGGACACCTCTCAAGTCGGCAGCCAGAAGGGGAGTCCTCCCTGGGGGAATTTATGGTCCCCCACTACTACTACTACTACTGCTACTGCTACTGCTACTTCTACTAATACTACTACTACTACTTCTGTCATCACCACCACTGTTACCACCACCACCACCACCACCACTAGAATCATCTTTTTCAATAGCCCACCACCACCACCACCACCACCTTTCTCAACAGCGTTTCTCCCTTCACTTCGTGCATCCAGAGACACCAAACCAACCAAAGTAACCAACCAGCCAGCCAATGACAAGACGTGACCGCTTGATCCCACATTAATTGGTATCACATGATCTAATTCTTCTGGCCGTCTGCGTGTGTTTAGAGGCGATGCGTGGGCGTCGTTGGGGCGTGGCTGTCATCTATGCCTCAGTTGACTCGTAGGCGTGTGTGTGTGGGCGTGGGGAAAAGGAGAGAGAGAGAGAAGGAGGTGAGGGAGAGGAGGAGGAGGGATAAGAGCTTGTGGGAAGTAAGGTTAGATGAGGCAAAATAATTTTTTTTTGTGTGTGTGTGTGTGAGTAGGTGGATTAGGAAGAAGGAGGTACGTCTTCCTTTTTTTCCTTCTTCTTCCTTCTCTTTCTCGTCCTCCTCATGTCCTCATCTCCTTGCTAACTAAGGCTAAAGAAGGGTATGATTGAAAGGGAGGAGAGAAGGATAGGAAAAAGGACAATGAATACACGCAGCGAGTAGTTTTTTTAAATTTTTTTATTGTTTCCTCTTTTTGTGCCCTTGAGCTGTCTCCTTTGTTGTAAAAAAAAGAAAAAGAAATGAAGAAAGGAGGAAAGAAAGAGAGAAGAAGAGGAGAATAAACAATAAGAAAAGGAGAGAGAATTGAGAGGGTAAAAAGAGGGAGAGGAGAAATAGAGAATATACATAGACTACGAGATACAACAATAGTAAAAGGATCAGATACCATTTCGATACTACGCGACTTTACACAATAAGGAATAAGGTGTTTAGGTCAAATTAGGAACACTAGCAGCCGGAGTGAAATCAGAGAGAGAGAGAGAGAGAGAGAGAGAGAGGGAGGGAGGCGATCTAATCCTGCTAATGGTAACGACAAACCCTTCGTCCTCCTCCTCCTCCTCCTCCTCCTCCTCCTCCTCCTCCTCCTCCTCCTCCTCCTCCTCCTGGTTTTCCTGCTTAATTTCTATCGTCCTCTTGTTTTGATTTTTTTTATATACATGAAGAAAGCGTTTAGTGGAGATTGGTATAAGAATTGAGTTTGCTTGATGAAAGGATTTATCAGTTATTTTAGTCTGTCTTTCTGTCTGTCTGTCTGTCTGTCTGTCTGTCTGCCTTACTAATAGGTTAATGGCATGGACGCTCCCTCTGTTCTGTATCATTAGTTGTGAAATGGTTTAGTATGTAACTGATGGCTCATTATTATTATTATTATTATTATTATTATTATTATTATTATTATTATTATTATTATTATTATTATTATTATTATTATTATTACGTTTTGTGCTCCATTTGTTATCCATCAGGGTCAGACTATAGAAAGGGTCATCTGTGTGTGTGTGTGTGTGTGTGTGTGTGTGTGTGTGTGTGTGTGTGTGTGTGTGTGTGTGTGTGTGTGTGTGTGTTTATTTTAGAAGTATTATTATTGCTTTTATTTTATTGTTCTTGTTCTTGTTTTTGTTCCGCTTTGTCATCGTTTTTTTTATTATCATTAACACTTTTTTTTGTTTGTTTTGTTGTTGTTGTTGTTGTTGTTGTTCTTCTTCTTCTTGTTCTTGTTCTTGTTCTTGTTCTTCTTGTTCTTGTTCTTGTTCTTCGAGAGAGAGAGAGAGAGAGAGAGAAAGTTAGAGCGGGCGCGGGCTGGCTGTCTGCATGAGGGACGAATGGATGACGGCGACTGCTTCATATTTCCGTCATCTTCCTCAAATTTAAGTCCTTCCTCCACCGCCGCCGCTGTCCTGGGTGACGAAGGGACAGCAGCAGGAGGAGGAGGAGGAGGAGGAGAAGAAGAAGAAGGAGGAGGGAAAGTTTTGAAGGATCTCCATTCTTCCTTCCTCAAGTTGGTAGTAATTTTCGTCTCCAATTTTTCACAACCAGTTCTAGAGTTTATTTCCTTTCTTTTTTTCCTCTCTCTCTCTCTCTCTCTCTCTCTCTCTCTCTCTCTCTCTCTCTCTCTCTCTCTCTCTCTCTCTCTCAAAAAAAAACAAAAAAAAAAAAAAAAAAAAAAAACAAAAACACACACACACACACACACACACACACACACACACACACACACACACACACACACACACACACACACACACAGATGACCCTTCCTCCTCCTCCTCCTCCTCCTTCTCTTACTCTCCTTCCTTCTCCTCGTCACAACTACTTAAATTCTCTCTCTCTCTCTCTCTCTCTCTCTCTCTCTCTCTCTCTCTCTCGTTGGTATCACATTCTTTCTCAGTAAATAACGGGTCACCTATTAGCCTTTTTCTCCTCCTCCTCCTCCTCCTCCTCCTCCTCCTCCTCCTCCTTCTCCTCTTTCCCTTCCCTTCTCCGCCTCCTCTTCCTCCTCCTTCTGCTCCTCTTTCCCATCCCTTCTCTTCCCTTTAATTTTTTCCTTCACTCAATCTTATTATACTCCTTCAATCTTTTCTTCCCCTTTCCTTTCTAAATCCCCATATGTTTCCCTTTCCCTCCCCTCTCCTTCAATCTCTATTCCTCACCTTTTCCTCTCTGTCCTTCCTATCCCTTCCTTTCCGTTCCCTTCCCTTCCCTTCCGTCCCCTTCCCGTCCCTTCCCTTCCCTTCCCTTCCCTTCCCTTCCCTTCCCTTCCCTTCCCTTCCCTTCCCTTCCCTTCCCTTCCCTTCCCTTCCCTTCCCGTCCCGTCCCGTCCCGTCCCGTCCCGTCCCGTCCCTTCCCTTCCCGTCCCTTCCCCTCCCTTTCCTTCCCTTTTCTTCTCTTCCCTTCCCATCCTTTCCGTTCCCTTCCCTCCCCTCCCCTCCCCTCCCCTCCCTTCCCCTCCCCTTCTCTTCCCTTCCCTTCCCTTCTCGGGCGAGTCAGAGGCGTGGGACGATAAAAAAAGTAGAGAATGATGTTTTCCTTCCTTTCCCTTTCCTTTCCTTCCCTTCCCGTCCCGTCCCGTCCCGTCCCGTTCCTTCCCTTCCCTTCCCTTCCCTTTCCTTCTATTCCCTTTCCTTTCCTTCCCTTCCCTTCCCTTCCCTTCCCTTCCCTTCCCCTCCCTTTCCTTCCCTTCTCTTCCCTTCCTTTTCCTTCCCATCCCGTCCCGTCCCTTACCCTCCCTTCCTTCCCTCCCTTCCCTTCCTTCCCTTCCCTTCCTTCGTCCGTCCTTCCCTTCCCTTCTCTTCCTTCCCTTCCCTCCCGTCCCGTCCTTCCCTTCCCGTCCGTTCCGTCCCGTCCGTCCCGTCCCGTCCCGTCCCTTCCTTCCTTCCTTCCTTCCCTTCCCTTCCTTCCCGTCCGTCCCTTCCCTTCCCTTCCTGTCCGTCCTTCCTTCCTTCCTTCCTTCCGTCCTTCCCTCCCGTCCGTCCTTCCCTTCCCTTCCCTTCTCTTCCCTTCCCTTCCCTTCCCTTCAGTTCCCTTCCCTTCTCTTCTCGTCCCTTCCCTTCCCGTCCCGTCCCTTCCCTTCCCTTCCCTTCCCTTCCCTTTCCTCCCCTCCCTCCTCCTCCCTCCTCCTCCTCCTCTCCTCTCCCCTTCTCTTCCCTTCCCTTCCCTTCTCGGGCGAGTCAGAGGCGTGGGACAATAAAAAATAAAGAAAAAAAGAAGAGAATGATGTTTTCCTTCCCTTCCCTTCCCGTCCCGTCCCGTCCCGTCCCTTCCTGTCCCTTCCCTTCCCGTCCCGTCCCGTCCCGTCCCTTCCCTGGCCGGCCTTGGTTCGGGCTGGCCATTCAGGGACCATTACTAAGCCCATTAACCCGCCCACTGTCTCTATCCATGCCCACCTCCACATTGTTGCATTAGTGTCCTCGCTCCTCCTCCTCTTCCTCCTCTTTCTCTTCCTCCTGTTCCTCTTCCTCTTCGTTTCCTTCCTCCTTTTCCTCTTCTTCTTCTTGCTTTTATTGGAATTTGCTTTTTTTTCTTCCTCCTTTTCTTTCTTCTTCTATTTCTCCTCTTGTTCTTCCTCTTGTTCTTCCTCCTCGTCTTCTTCCTCTTCTTCCTCTTGCTTTTATATGTATTTTCTTTTCTTCCTTTTTTCTTCCTTTTCTTTCTCCTTTTTTTTACATGGATCTTCTCTGCTCTTCTCCTTTTTCTTCTTCTTCTTCCTTCAGTTTCTGGTGTTTGCTCCTTATTCTCCTCCTCCTCCTCCTCCTCTTCCTCCTCTTCCGCCCTCCTTGCTTCTCTTACACCTTCTCTCCTACCTCTCTACTTTTCTTCTTTGTACTTCTCCTTCGTTTCCTTTTCTTCTTCTCCTTTTTCTTGCTCCTCTCGTTCTTCTCTCTCCTCCTCCTTTTCATCTTCCTTCTCCGTTTCTTAGCTCTGATGTTTGCTTTTCCTTTCCCTGCTACTTCTTCTCTCCTCCTCCTCCTCCTCCTCCTCCTCCTTGATTTCCCGCTGGTTTCCCTCGTCATTTTCCATTACCTTTCTCCTTCCTTCTTCTCCGTAATAAATTCTCAGCTTCCTTGCGTCTCTCTCTCTCTCTCTCTCTCTCTCTCTCTCTCTCTCTCTCTCTCTCTCTCTCTCTCTCTCTCTCTCTCTCTCTCTCTCTCTCTCTCTCTCTCTCTCTCTCTCTCTCTCTCTCTCTCTCTCTCTCTCTCTCTCTCTCTCTCTCTCTCTCTCTCTCTCTCTCTCTCTCTCTCTCTCTCTTCAGTTGTATGTATTCTGGATAGACAGACAAGTAAAGAGAGAAAAAGAAAAATGTGATTGCAGGTGTTTGCCTTGCATTCATTTTTCTCCTCTCTCTCTCTCTCTCTCTCTCTCTCTCTCTCTCTCTCTCTCTCTCTCTCTCTCTCTCTCTCTCTCTCTCTCTCTCTCTCTCTCTCTCTCCCAATATCCAGGTGGGAAAAATGAGTCTCCTTCCCAGCCATTGGAACTGAGCTCAGGATTATGTAGCCCCGCTCTCTCTCTCTCTCTCTCTCTCTCTCTCTCTCTCTCTCTCTCTCTCTCTCTCTCTCTCTCTCTCTCTCTCTCTCTCTCTCTCTCTCTCTCTCTCTCTCTCTCTCTCTCTCTCTCTCTCTCTCTCTCTCTCTCTCTCTCTCTCTCTCTCTCTCTCTCTCTCTCTCTCTCTCTCTCTCTCTCTCTCTGCTTTATCCTTCATTCCTCATTTATCTTGTTTTTTCTCATGTTTTCTTCATCTTCTTGTTCTTGTTCTTGTTGTTCTTCTCGTTCTTTTTCTTTTTCCTCTTTTCATCTTCGTTTTCCTCCTTTTTTTCCCCATTCCTCGTCTTCTTTTTCCTTCCCTCCTCTTCCTCCTTCTCATTTTTATTTATTTTTATCTCCTTCATCCTTTCCCTCCTCCTCCTCCTCCTCCTCCTCCTCCATCACCACCATCAGCCTGCCTCACAACAACGCCAGCCTGCCTCACAGGACAACCGCCAGCCTGCCTCACCGGCTGACCGCAAGCCTGCTTCACTGGCTAACCCCCAGCCTGCCTCACAGGACAACTTCCAGCCTGCCCCACTTAACGCTTCTCTTCCTGCTTCACAGGATGTCGGGTTCCAACCTATAAGGAATGGAGCCAAACCGATGCAGGCAACCAAGGACTTACTGACCCCCACTACCTTCAATAGGCTCCAGGTCCTGGCAAACACCATGGATGCTGAGTTTGAGACTCGTCTAGTTTGGGACTCCATGGTGCGTGGCCAGCTGATTGAGTTCGGTGGTCGTTCATCAAACGGCCGCAGAAAACGTTACTGCTATCCAGGTGCCAGACTGGACGACATCACCGCAGCGTGCGATGATGTCACGAGAAATGCCGACCGAAACACCCTCTTTGTCATTCACGCGGGGACAAATGACGTAAAGACAACCCGTTCTGAGGAACTGCTTGAGAAATACCGCCGCATGATCAAGCAGTATAAACGTAAAACGGATGCCAGTAACATCATAATCTCAGGAATCCTCCCGATGGTCGGTGCCGAATCTGACTTTTACAGTAAGGCCTTTAGCACAAACAACAGACTTCAGTCCCTTTGCTCACAAGAAAACGTCCAGTTCGCTAACTTGTGGAACAGTTTTTACTATGATTCAGACTTGTTCCTTGCTGATGGCATCCACTTAAACCATGTTGGAGCAGCCGTTTCGGGAGGCTGCTCTGTGACCAAGTGGCTCTTCGAAAGCCAGAAAACGCGGAGGCGAGAACACCAGCAGCTCCACCGTAAGCACTCGACCCGCAAAATCCCCGACTCGAATCACATTAAAGCTTGCTAAACGCTCGTAGCCTACGTAACAAATTTGAAGACTTAGAAGTCCTCGCAGCTACAAATCATCATCACTTCATCGGAGTCACAGAATCTAGGATAGACACTTCAAATAGAGATTCCATTGCGGAATATAGATTACCGGGTTATACCATCTTTAGTCATGAAAGAGAGAACAGACAGGGTGGAGGCGTTATCTTTTATATCCACAACTCTCTCCATCCACTATCCGTGAAAACAGATTTTATAACCAATGTAGACACGGTCTTCATTGAAATTAAAAATAAATCTCATAAAATAGTAATTGGACTTATCTACAGACCGCCAAGGCAGACTCTTGATATCGACCACGCATTAAGTGAATTATTATTAGAAACAAGTAGCAGTTGCGAGGCAGTAATTGTTGGGGACTTTAACTTGCCAGTGAAAAGATGGGGTGAACCGTTGAACTCTCATACAGGGCTCGACCTGTACACAAATTTATTAGAAAGTGATTTACATCAACACGTTCAAGAACCGACTCGGGAAAATAATATACTTGACCTTATCTTTTCAACGACAGCTGATCTAGTTACCGAAGTAAATGTTGGCCCAATTTTTTGTTCTAGCGATCACCGAAAAATCACATTCAGCATCAATATGAAAGAAAGTACAGTAACCCCTAGTAAAGAAAATGTGCCTGATTATCAGAGAGCGAATTTCGTAAGACTCCGATCAATTCTAAATAATTCTGACTGGACTGAAATCTCGGCGGAAACAGATATTGATAAATCTTGGGGGGCCTTCACCACAATATTGAACAATGCCATAAGCATATGTGTACCGTATTGTAAAAGACGTTCAGCTTTTAAGAAGAAACCCAAATGGTGGAATAACGAAATTCAAAATAGCCTATCTCTTAAAAAACGCGTATACAGTAGATACATATCAACTCAGAGTGAGGCTGACAAACTAGATTTGGACAGAATTCGCCGCGAAACCAAGAAATTAATAAAACGAAGCAAGAAAAATTTTGAAGAATATATAGCGGAAACGAGTAAATCTAATCCTAAAGAATTTTTTAGCTATGTAAATAATAAAAAGTCACTCACTTGTGGTATTGGACCGCTTGCTAATGATAATGGTAACCACACGAACAATGAAAATGAAATGGCTACAATCCAGAATAACTTTTTCGCATCCGTATTTACCGACGAAGATTGTTTATCACCTCAACCGCCGGAGGTTAGAAGGACCGAAAAGATGTTAAGTGGCGTGCTTATCATAGAAAGTGACATTTTACGCACAATTGATTAAAGTAAGCAAAACTCCTGGTCCAGACAAAACTACCCCTAGGGTCTTAAAAGAAATCAAACATCAAATTTGTAAACCGCTCTCCATCATATTCAATAAATCTTTAACAGCTGGAAAAGTTCCGTCGGATTGGAAACTTGCAAATGTCACACCAATTTTCAAAAAGGGGGACAAGTCTCATCCAGGAAACTATCGACCAATTAGCCTGACCGATTGTTTGTAAGTTAATGGAGACTATCATTCGCGACAATATGGTGAAATTCTTTGAAGAAAATAATATAATAAATAATTCGCAACATGGCTTCCGTAGTAAACGTTCGTGCTTAACTAACTTACTTGATTTTTTTCATTATATTTTTGAGGTGTTTGATGAAAGCAGATCAGTAGATATCATATAGCTGGATTTTCAAAAGGCATTTGATAAGGTCCCCCACCAACTATTGGCGCACGGTATCTCGGGTAACATTCACAATTGGCTTGTGGACTGGCTCTCTGAACGGAAACAGAGAGCAGTTCTAAACGGTGTTACATCTAACTGGCTCGATGTCAGAAGCGGCGTACCTCAAGAATCAGTGCTTGGCCCCATGCTCTTCTTAATTTATGTTAATGATATCGATGATGGGCTCATTTGCAAAG
Organism: Eriocheir sinensis; assembly: GCF_024679095.1. Taxonomy (NCBI): domain Eukaryota; kingdom Metazoa; phylum Arthropoda; class Malacostraca; order Decapoda; family Varunidae; genus Eriocheir; species Eriocheir sinensis. Next base: position 9,917 of record NW_026111103.1, on the reverse strand, counting down.
TATCAAAATCTGCTGATGACACAAAAATTGCTAGTTAAGTAACTGCGACACTCGACAAAGCACAATCAGATCCTAGGTCGACTTGCGTTAAATTTAATCAATATGAAGTAAATTTAACGTTGACAAATGTAAAGTGTTGCACATCGGAAAAAATATAGCAATCGCGTTCGGTACTATAATGAATGGCAAACAACTTTCTGCGAGTGTAAAGAAAAGGATCTTGGAATCACTATATCAAAGCGATTTAAGGCCCCGGTCAGCATTGTTAAGAGGTAGTTAAAACTGCAAACAAATTGGTTGTGGCTTCATCGGACGAGAATCTTTAATAATAGCCAATAATCGGAAAAATGTAATATTAAAATTAACATAATTCGTTGATTCGACCCGTCTAGAGTGCTTTGTTTGATTTTTGGTCTCCTATTACCCAAGAAAAAGAACTTCATAGAAAAAGAAGTTTAAGGAATGGGGTTCAACGAAAAGAGTAACAAAGATGGTTCCTAGGTTCAAAATTTATCCATATGAACAAAAGGCTTAAAGGGTAAATTTATTCCAGCCTATCAAAACGAAGGAATGCAGGGTGATCTAATAGAAGTGTTTAAAATGTTTAAAGTTCAGTGATATTAATGCGGAAGATTACTTTACAATTGATCGATCAAAACAGAAATAGAAAAATCACAATTTGAAGATAAGTGGTAAAAGATTCTCGTTGCGAACCTAACACTTTTTCTTACCAATCGGGTTGATAATGTTTGGAACTCTCAACCCTGTGATGTCGTTGATGAGTACAACAGTTACGGCCTCCAAGAATAGATTGGAGCAAGTATTTTGAATCAACCAGCAACTAGATATTACTCATTGTCGTAATAACGTTAGAAAGTTCTTTCGAATACTGGTGTCCTTGTCGCTTTTATCCGCCCGGTTAGTTTGCTGGCAGTAATGGTGGTTCTTTCCTCTTTCCTACATAATTTCCATGCAGTTTTCCATACAAAGCATGGTTTCTTTTCCTTTCCTGCCAGCTTTGGCTGGAGGGATGGGGGGATGGGGGAGGCCTTCGCCTTTGCTGTCGCTTCATCTTCCACCCTTGATTAGATAGATTAATGTATGGCTTGTCTAAACAGCCTCATGAGAGGACCAGCAGGTCTGCTGTTTGTTTTGTTCTTTCTTTGTATTGTTTCTTTGTTGTTCCGTTATATTGGCACTTCAGGATCAATTTTGTGTTTTTTGCGGGTAGGGTTTTGTGAAAGTGATTACCATTTTTGAGGGCCTTTGGTGCCTTCTACCTCTGTTGTATGTCCCTACTTTCCTCCACACTCTGGATACTGGCAAAGGCTGAAGTCGGTACCAAGACACTAAGGATTCGTTGGCATGGTTCCGAAGCGCAGAGTTTTATATAGCGATATCGCATTTTAGGGCCAATTCCTACCTTCTCCATTTTGCTGTTCCTCTGTTCACTTACATAAAACAAATCCCTCACCACCCTCATTCTTCCCTTTCAGGCTGGTCGATGATTCAGGTACCCAGAGAAAACTGGCGAAGAGGTAAACTGTGGTGATTGGATGTCACACCTGGCCCAGACCCACCCCTATTCCCCCTTTACCAACTTTAATACCTGATTCCTACCTGAAATGTATACCTTGCCCCCCCTAATCTAAACCACCTCCTCCCTTCTTCATCCCCTTACATTACACTCAGCCTTTCACTTAACTTTTGCTCTCAAAGTTAGGGTTATTGGGTGACATGATCCAGGATTTTTGAGTTTCGTGGCAGTTCGAGGAGAGGAGCGCTAAGCCTGGATGCTTCACGGCGTCCCCGAAGGCTGCTGACAGGCCTAATAAAACCCTATTCCTGAATCCATCGGAGCTCTTGTTGCTACTATTTATGAAGGCCCACGGAGCAGACCAGGTGATATTCGTGAAATTGTTCTTTTCCGTTCATGGGTGCAGAAACCTTTCCCAGTCCACCGCCAAGGTCATGAAATCACCGATGAAAAGCCTAATCACGCTACCGAGAGCCTTTTAAACAAGAGGTACTGAGGTATCGAAACGTTTTGAGAATAAGGGCCTGGGCTGTCATCGGTGGTCTCTAACCCCGTCCACACTATACGTCATGTAACGGCCATATGATGCAGTAGTGGTGGGAAATTTTACACTAACGTCCAGACTGAACTGCATCACTTACGCAACTCATCCTCGCCGTCCACTACGATGATTGGTTGCAACACGCGTCGCTTTGAGTAACGGCGCCAGTCTATCGAGTCAATGTTCATTACGCTGCATCGTGTTGAAAGCCTCGTTTTCAACGTCTATTCTATACTGCGTGCATCATGATTCATAGTGTGGACGAATGGCGCTTTACGAGCAAGTGATCTGTCTTCGGCGCATGGTTTTGACACAAGCGCTGAATTTTTATAAGCGATGTTACGTTCGGGTTTTTGGCTTCAGAGGTAATGGTAGAGAAATGCTAAAAGAAGGATATACTACTTTTTGCTCCCTGCATCTCCATCTCACATCTCCACTGAACTCCGCCACCTGAAGAACCACCAGGTAAATGAAGAAAGGCTTACCGGTAAATAAGAAAATGAAAAAGGTTGATAACTTTAAGCAAAAAGCTGATCAAACGGAAGAATGTAGACAAAACACACACACACACACACACACACACACACACACACACACACACACACACACACACACACACAAACAGACATATAGAAAAAGTAAAATATAGGTAAATAGGTTTATAAATCAGGGTATAAAGAGATTTCCCAGCACAGGCTTAGGTAGATCAATAAACAAAACATGTAAATAAGTATAAAATTAACTCTTAAATTCACACACACAGTACATAGATGAATAAGTAAATCTCTCTCTCTCTCTTCTCTCTCTCTCTCTCTCTCCTCTCTCTCCTCTCTCTCTCTCTCTCTCTCTCTCTCTCTCTTCTCTTTCTCTTTCTCTTTTCCCTCTTTATCTCTCTCTCTCTCTCTCTCTCCTCTCTCTCTTTCCTCTTCTCTTTCTCTTTCATCCTCTCTCTCTATCTCTCTCTCTCTCTCTCTCTCTCTCTCCTCTCCTCTCCTCTACTCTCCTCTCTCTCTCTCTCTCTCTCTCTCTCTCTCTCTCTCACACACACACACACACACACACACACACACACAAACACATACACACCACCACCAGGCTTTGTACCTCCTACCAGGGTGCCACCATGCCATGCGTCCTATTATTTTTTGAGCGTTTGATAAAAATAATGCCGTTATAATATAGAAAAGACCTTGAATAAAGTGACATTTGAAGGGCTGAATAAATAAATGAGCGGCCGATTGAATAATGATGTAGAGACGTAGATAATGGAGTTTCGGAAAAAAAAAGTTATGTATTGCTGCTGCTGAGTTTTATGTTTTGGCAATTTTTTGCCTTTTTGCTTTTAATGTGATTGTAGCAAAATAAGGGAAGAGATAGATGGATAGAGTGATGGATGAGATTGATGAATAGACACATAGGAATATAAGAGATATATGAATAGATAACAGACAAATTCGATAGATAGATAAATAGAAAAATCAGAAACATGGAGAAAGAAGAGATAAACTGAGATCGATAGGCTAATGGTAAATAATATATATATATATATATATATATATATATATATATATATATATATATATATATATATATATATATATATATATATATATATATATATATATATAGATAAGAACTAGAGAGAACTAAGAGAGAGAGATAGATTATCATTAGTGTTTTGAGGCTATGCTAAACTAATATTTTCCTTCACCTTATCATAACAATGTTGGCAGAAAAAAAGCCTAAAACTTAGAAGTGTATCCTATACGCTCTGTATGTCAAAACACACACACACACACACACACACACACACACACACACACACACACACACACACACACACACACACACACACACAGTAATCTTGGTCCGGACACACAAATGGTAAAAGGAGGATTCAATTACATTTTCTTTTCTTTAGCAGAATGTCCAGATCAGAGGAATAAAAAAAAAGGAGGATACGTGAATAGCTAAATAAAGAAAGAAATTGTATTGGTTAGTTGATGTGGAGTCCTCTCTCTCTCTCTCTCTCTCTCTCTCTCTCTCTCTCTCTCCTCTCTCTCTCTCTCTCTCTCTCTCTCTCTCTCTCTCCTCTCTCTCTCTCTCTCTCTCTCTCTCTCTCTCTCTGTCGTAGCCATATTTTTCAGCTAATGGGCTTCCTAATTAACTAAGGAAAGAATGATGCCAAATTATCCTATGATGGGAATTACTCCGATTTTACAAAATTATTATCATTATCATTATTATTTTTTAATAATAATAATAATAATAATATTATTATTTTATTATTATTATTATTATTATTAATGTGTGTATTATTATAATTATTATCATTATTATTATTAATGGTATTATTACCCATTACTACCTACACTACTACTACTACTATACTACTACTACTACTACCAATAATAATACCATGTGTAATAATAATAATATGTGTATATATAATGTATATATATGTGTATGTTCTAATAACATGTCATTCTTTATGTCATCGTTAATAATATAAAAAGAAACACTGAAATTACAATACATATTCTCTATTCTTATTTTAAGTATTAATGAATGGTCGTCCTTCCTTACCCACTCACTTTAAAATATTCGCAATATTTGGCTCCTTTGGCTCGATCATCTTTAGCTTATTCTCTTGAGGTATTATTACAGCATTTGATATTAAGTTTACTAAGAGAGGAAGGAAAGAAGGAGGAGAGGGAAGGGAAGAGAATTGTTACCCAAGTGTTGAATGATATCGTGAATCTGAAATGCTTGTGTTGCGTCATATACAAAATAAAAAGGAAAGGAAAGAAATGTGGGTAAAGGAGGAACAAGACAGGAAAATACGGATAAATGAATGGCAGGGATGGATGCGAGAATGGAACGAATAATGAGAAAAATAGAGGAAAAAAAAAATAAAGAAAGGAAGGAAAACCTAGAATGGAAAGGAAAAGATAAGGAAATAAGGAGAAAGATAAAAGATAAAAAGAAAAGAGGAAAGGAACAATGAAAGAGAAAAAAAATGAAAGGAAGGCTCAAGTAAAACAGAAAAATGAAATATACAAGACGAACTACAAAAATAACTTTCAAAGAAATAAAGAGAAAAAGAAAAGAAGAAGACAAATTGTAGAAAACAAGAAAATTAAGAGAAAATACAATATCACCTATAACAAACATCAATGCCTTATACAACAATACAAACCAAACGAAAAAGAATAATACATATCAATGCAACACGTTATTAACAAACCAAAATACGATACACCCACAAAAAAAATAGCCGATACACACCACTTCAAAAAAAAGAAAAAATTAATGAGCACCACATCAAATGCACAAACAAAAAAATAATATCGATGAGGGACAACGACATTATATGACACACACAAAATACAACAACACAAAAATACATCGTCAACAATCACAGAACATTATGCCAGCCTCTCTCTCTCTCTCTCTCTCTCTCTCTCTCTCTCCTCTCTCTCTCTCTCTCTCTCTCTCTCTCTCTCTCTCTACCTCTCTCTCTCTCTCTCTCTCTCTCCTCTATAGCTCCTTCTCTCTCTCTCTCTCTCTCTCTCTCACTCACCCTCTAGGCTCTATCTCTCTCTCTCTCTCTCTCTCTCTCTCTCTCTCTCTCTCTAATAAGTTTCCAACCAGGCTATTACTTAGGCTGTGCCGTTCCTTCCTCTTTTACTTTCCTTATTTTCCTCCGCTCCTTAGCTTTGTGGACGAAGAATGGCGGGGAAGGGGAAGGAGGAGGAGGAAGAGAGAGGGAGAAGGGAGATGCAGTGCAAAAGAGGAGGGAGATATGGTCTTAAACAAAAAAGTACATGTGATTGGAGAGAGAGAGAAGGAAGGAAGGAAGGAAGGAAGGAAGGAAGGAAAGAATGGTATGAAGGAGGAAAAGAATGGATGAATTAATGAATGGAAGTGATGATGAACAGGGAAGGAAATAAAAAGAATGAAAGAAAGAGACAGAGGAAGGAAGATATAAAAGAGGTTGAGAAGAACAGGGGAAAAGAAAAAATGGAAGAGATATTTGGGTAATGCAGAACCAGAGCATTGAATGAAACAATAGAACAATGATAACAGAAATACACGTATATATTTTACTATACGGCTAACTGTGGCCATGAGGGCAGCAGCGCATGCCATTTTGCGAGATATCCAGAACCTTCAATATGTATATTTTTACTGCATAAAGCAGGTGATGTCACTTATTGTGACTTCGTGAGCTTTCATATTTATCTATTTTATGTAGCTTATGTTTCATGGAGGCAAAACTTACATTACTTGTTTCATGCATTTACTAGTGTCACGAATTTGTGACTGTTTTATTACCTAATGAAATTTCACTCAAAAGTGCATCAGACACCACAGAAATATTACCAGTGTATGTATGAAGGAATACAAAAATAATGACACATACTTTGATTTATCTCTAGGATGTCTTGTGAATCATTGATAAAAAAAATCACGATAGGAAGGCCCACTCTTTGGCCCACTACCATAACTGCTTCGCGGCACAAAAAACAGTCCCTCCACTTGAAGTTTGTACCCCACATTTAAGGTTATATTGGAGTGCGCCTATTATGGCGATTACAGGGGCGGCGAAACCATTTCTTTTTGTTATATCTTTATCTTAATTCATTTACTTTTTTTCTTCATTTTTTGGCGATTAAGAAGTTTCGTGTTATCCCCAGATCAACTCTTGTATTATCTGATCGCTTGTTTGATGCGACTGATGAGACAATGATGATCCAATTGGCTGAGCCGGGGAGGAGATGGGAGGGAGGAGGAAATGTCAGAGATGGAAGGGGGAGGATGATGAAAGGATGAAAGGGGTTGTGAGATAGTAACGAAGAGAAGCCGGGACATTTACAATAAGAAGAACGAAGCGGAGGGGGGCGAGAGGAGGAAGAAGGGGAGGGAGAGTAGCAGTAGGAAGAGGAGAAAGGGGGTGGGGAGGAGAGATTGATGAAGGAGCATGGATAGAAGGTGAGAGGGGGAAGAAAGGAAGGCTGATGGTGGTAGCGTGTGTTCTAAAGGTGCTAATCGGTTCACGGATAAGAGAACATAAGAACATAAGAACGCAGGAGTCTACAAAGGGCCGGTAGGCCTGTACAAGGCAGCTCCTCTGACCCTAAAAAGCTCCGTGTATCTAACCCCACCTAATATCGCATGTCCATGAATTTACCTAGTCTATTTTTTAATGCTGACAGATTGTATTGGCACTCACCACATGACTGCTAAGCCTATTCCACTCATCCACCACCATTAGTGAACCCAATTTTTTGCACCTATGTCCCTGTTGAATCTGAATTTATCCAGTTTAAACCCATTACTACGTGTCCTACCGGTTCTCTTACCAACAAAACCTTATGAATGTCTCCTTATTAAAAGCCCTTCATCCATTTATAAACCTCGATCATGTCTCCACACCCTTCGCCTTTCTAGAGAATGCAAGTTTAACTGTTTGATGCTTTCCTCGTTATGGCAAGTTTCTCATCCCCTGAACCATCTTAGTCATCCTCTCTGCATCGATTCTAACATTTGATATCCATTCAATAGTAAGGTGACCAGGGCGAACCGCATAGTCAAGATGAGTCTAACTAATACTAAATATAGTTTGAGAAGACTTCAGGGCTTCTGTTGCTTACGCTCCTTGAAATGATCCCAGTACCCTATTGGCTCGATTTCCTGGCTTGAATGCATTGTGCCCTTGGACGGAGATAGGAAACTCACACTAAGGCCCTAAATCCCTCTCTTTTAGACCTGCTTACTTAGAGTGTCATTTAAGCAATAGTTATGTGAGGGTTGTTCCTACCTACCTCAGAATACTGCACTTCCTACATTGAACTCCATCTGCCATTTATCACCCAGTCATACAATCTGTTGGAAGTTCACCTTGGAGAATACTAGCGTCCTGATTCGACTCAATTACTCTACCGATCTTGGTATCATCTGCAAATTTACTAACATCACTACTAATTCCTGTATCTAAGTTATTGATTATAAATAATAAACAAAAAGTGGACCAAATACCGATCCTTGTGGGATACATAACTCATAACACATCCCCAGTCAGATCTTTTACCATTGATTTGCACTCTTTGCTTCCTATTGCTAAGCCACACTTATGACCCAGTTCAAAACTTTACCCTCTACTCCGTGAGCCTGTAATTTAAGCGATAGTCGTTGGTGATGGACTTTGTCAAACGCTTTACTAAAATCAGAATAGATTACATCACAATTTTTCATCTCTGTCCAACCGCCTCAAATACTTTATTGTAGAAGGACAAAGAGGTTGGTGAGGCATGACCTACCTTTTGTGAACCCATGCTGCGAGTCGTGAATTAAGCTATGTTTCTCGTCTAAATGCTCCCAGATGTTCCTGGCTGTATGGACTCCAGCATCTTGCCTATAACCGATGTTAAGCTAATTGGGCGATAGTTTGACAGCAATGACCTGTCCCCTTTCTAAAATCGGCGTCACGTGGCTTCCACTTTCCATAGAAGCTCGGCACATAGCCAGTATGTTACCGAACATCTTAAAGATGTCGGTTGGTGGAAATCACTGAGTACATCACCTAATTCGCTTTTAATACCCTCGGAAATATCCCGTCAGGACCTGGCGACTTGTTCTTCTTAAGCAATTATCTATCTCATCCTGGAACTTCTTGCCTGTGTGATTATATCCCACTCAATTTATCGCCATCCCGCCACTCGTACACCTGAACTCTTTCCGGTATAGTCGTTCGATCTTTTCGTAATTTTCTACTACTCCCCTGTGTTTTGTTTTCAGCGGTCAATTTTTTCTCCCGTGTTTTGTAATTCTATACATTTGAAAGAAGCCCTGTAGGATTACTTTTCGCCTCATTTGCTACTTTGATCTCATAGTTCCTTTTTTTGCTTTATCCTGGTGTTTTCTTGCCCAACTAATCTTGATAGTTCGACGTACCGGCCCCTGAGATGTAATTTTCCCCATTTGTTTATTTTTCTGATAAATTCCTTCTGCTTAGCTTAATCTCGTGTTTGATTGCTTGAGTCATCCATAGGATCATTGTTTTCTTTTCTAAGTGTTTGCTGTGGTATATGCTGTCCCTTGCCCCTCTACTATTACTCTAACTAAATTATTTTAGACATTTCTACCTGGTTCTCCTGGCTCTCCCAATCCACCAGTTCTGGCCCTCATGAATCCTAGATTATCCCAGTTTACCCTTCAAAGATGTCTTTGAAGCCCTCGTAATTTGCTCTTCTGAAATCTGCTTTAACACTGGTTTGGTTCACGGGTTACCGCCCGTCCTAGCTAAAACAGAACCGTTCTGTGGTCACTATTTCCTAACTCTCCGCCCACCTCCAACTCTCGTAGCAAGTTCCCCATTATTGGGAGGCGGTGGCTGAGTCGTCAGTGTAACGGCTCCGTGTTTCCAGGGAGGACGCTGAGTTCAATCCCCGTCCGGTGCCACCAAGCTGGGATTTTCAGCCGCCGCCGAGTGACAAACTACCCATGGCTGCTCCAGAAGACCACCTATCAACGGACTCCTAGATTCTAGGATCAAAGATGGGCTCTGGGAGGGCAGCATGAGCCAGTGCAAGATGGCGCCACTATAAACACTCGCCTGCGCCAAGAACAGGCTGGGCCGACGTCATCAGGACCCACCGGAAAGACGCCTTGGACCGACCATCAGGATCCACTGGGAAGAAGCCTACCGGCGCAATAGGCAGCAATGATAAAAAAAAAAAAAAAAAAATGGTTAGGACTAAGTCTAATATGTTATCTCCTCTGGTAGGCTCAGTAACTACCTGCTTAAGGAAATTATCTTGTATAACTTCAAGAAAG